>NC_064629.1:812817884-813120914 GCF_023864275.1 Schistocerca cancellata | reverse complement strand
TACTCAAACACATGTAACTTCACATTATCTTCCCTCAGGCAATCATCATCAAACCAATTATGTGCAGAACAGAAACTTCTGGTGATGTTATTCATCATGACAAAATGGTTGTACAATATTAAACATGGAGTCTATGACTCACTAGTTGTTTCAACAAAAAATACTAAATCAGTTACTTTCTTTACTTCAGAGGTTGTGTCTCTATTACACATAAGAGAGAGAGAAAATTGCAGTACAGCTATCAACCTAGTTCTGAAGAGGAAGTCTTGCATATAAATCTCCTTCACATGCTTCACACAATTCATTACTTACTATTATACTTTCATATGATATGTGCTCAAAAAATATCTGAATATGTCAAAATGAGCAACTTTCAATGCATGCTTTACAAAATTTTCTTAACTAATGAGTTTCAGCTTCCTAGAAACAATGTCCTCCAAATGAATTGGTAACTTTAAATGAGTACCATTATCCATTAAAAATCATAAATAGAAAAAGTATTAACTACAGTAAAACAAAAACACAGCTCACTACAATAATTTAATTCCTGCTTTGTAAAAGTAAAAATTTAATAAAATGAATTATTTTATAAAAAATTACAAAGTACTTACCAGTGTTATCAGCTCCACGGGGGATAATGACATCTGCATACTTCTTTGTCTGAAAAAAGGTAAAAGTACATTCATGAGAACAATAAACATACAAGTATATTAAAGTTACCATGTGCAAGTTGAAAACAGTTGCATTATTAAGAAGAGATTATTTCGGTCTTAGAGTATATTCTGTGTTTATCATTTGAGATCAGTTAAAATGGGGTTCTAAATTGGGAATCAAATGTGGTTCTACACCTCACCTAGCAAATAGTTTTAACATGCAACCTGCCAAACCAGATGCTTAATTAGCTTAAAAAAATACTAGAAAACAATATTTGTCAGCAACTCTCTTTCAAGTTTACAGAAAAGTAAGTCAACAAGGAGAAAACCACCTCTTTCTGTGGTAGAAAATCTAATAATTTAACATCTGAAAGGGTAATGTGTATAAAGTATTTTTGTAGCACACCCACAGTAAGCAATCGGAAGAATATCTGCAGGGGGCGAGGAGCAGGAAGAAGGTCCTTCCCCACACTCCTAGCTACCGATGATGCTTTACTGGTCACCCGAAAAATATTACTTTACTACTGAACTTCATTTTCAGCTCTGTACACACACACACACACACACACACACACACACACACACACACACACACACACACACCAGGCATAAGTATCTGACTAACACGAATTAGCTGAATGGAATGTATCAAGTGTATCAATAAATGAACACAATTTTTTTTTTTTTTGCTTACAGGGGAACAAAATTCTTCAAATGCAGGTTTCACGAAATTCATGTACTGATTCAACACCTGTTCCAAATCTCTTCCTCGTTCATTGATGTCTCTTGGCACTGTAAAAAAATATATACATAAAAGTTTTATTATGTAATAAACAGTAATGATTAATATAAGCAATAGAAAGAAAATTAGTTTCCATGTGTATCAGATAGCGATTTAATACAGTTATGTTGTAACGAACTTATCTTCACTACCAATGGCATAATTTTATGAAATAAGCCAATCTAAAAATGAAATTATTTTATATATTGCCAGCCAGAAACAAGCTACCTCCAGCTCTAATTTACTCCATCTCTCTCATATCTGTACGACATCATTAATGCAACACAATGGGGAGAAAAATAATTATCAGTGTTCTCTCTAAGATAATTTTTCACACACATTTTGCAGCATGGAACACTGGAAACCTATTTGCATCAACATTCACACCTTGATAACCATTCACTCTGCAAATATTGTCCTCAAAAACAGTTCAACTCTGTAGCATCAGAATACAGATGACTAGGTTGCTTGTCACAGACATCAGCCTCATTTGTTTATTTTATAGCAATTTTCCTCTCATCTTGCACAAGTTATGGGTGAATGAGACATACTGACCACCTCAGTTTGCATGTGCCTTTTTTTATTATTATTATTCACTTTTTCATCCTCTGGCTGGGTGACAACTGACTAACAGGTTCTTTGTGGCCCATAACTACTGCAACAATTGTTTTACTTACCTGAATGCCATTAGAGGAAAAGAGGGGGGGGGGGAGTGAATACACTACACCAGTTTTGTTAAGAATAGGTGATTAGAAGATGCTACCTTTGTCCTGCACTAATTTAGTGACATCATATGAAAAGCAACGAAAATCTGGTTTTATAAGCTTGGAATATGGCAGCTTCCAAAAATAATTACAGCCTTTTGCTTCTGTACTGTTTCTTTTGATCTTATGTGAAGTATAATACATGGTCAACTGTCAATAAAGCATTGCCAAATCAAGAAAAGTATACACACATTCTTGAGCAAGACACATGTGACTGTGCTAAAACGGAATGCCTAAGAGTAACTGCAGAGCAGAGGAAATTTAGGAATGGAATGATATGGTTTTTTTTTTCTCTGCAAATTACAGTTCAAGCACAGTCTTTCACTTGTCTAGCTACCAAAAATAAAGTTAGTCACAGATGTCATTACTTAGAACACTATTTCCTGCCCATATGTCTCAACTGACCAACTACAGGGATGCACATGTGATGTCAGGAAGGAGCTGACAGTCTGTGCAATAAACTGCCTTGGAGGGGCACAAAAAGGAAATTCACAGATACTGTGTGTAAATAATGTAAATACGAAATGTAAATAGGAAAATTTTATGAAACCATCAATGAAGTCGACACTCACTGAACAGTTTGACCATCCAGGTCAGGAGAAAAAGTGCTGGCGCTCAACAACATGATACTGACGAAGTCAAAAAATCTGTAAGACTGTTATCTCTGAACGGAAATGTATGCAGTGCAATATTAGAAAGTGGTACGTCACTAGGCTCACACTGATTACAACTCAGTTAACAACTTTCTTCATGGCAATGGGGAGGAGATTAGTGATGTAATCTTCATCATTAACGACGTGTAAAACATATATTCGAGATACAGTGTAAGTCAGAAATCAAATTTCTGAGGCATCAATTACACTCATGAGTCAAAGATAAGGCATGCACACAACGAGAAAATTAGGGTACAAGTTAATAGTGGTTTAATGAGAAAATTTTAGACAATATTCTCAAACATTAGGAAAGCTGCAAACAGTCATTACCACAGAACACATACAAGTAACAACAGAAGTAATTCAAAAATATGCAGTACCGTGCACAGGCACGTTAACAGACTGGTGGAGAACACTACCAACATTTCTTGTAGAGAAAATTGTATTTTGTAAATACTATTTCAAATTTTAGATGTGAAATTTCTTATTCCACAGTCAATGATTCTTTCACAACATTTGTGAAATTAATAATTTTAATTATCTAAATACAATAGTAAATTAAAATTTATAATAATACAATTATTATTCAAATACTTCAATGCCAAATACTTATCACACTTAAAGTTTACCAGTTTCCCTTTCCCACAACCCAAACTTATACATTTTAATTCAATTTGATTTCCATATACTCAGTCTGTCAAATTTTGTTAACCCTACAGCGGTATACTCGATACTTACTCACTTTAAATCAGTTGCCCTGGCTTATTTGCAAATTTGCAATGTACCGAATAGTTTAATTCACACTGTCATGCTGTACTTTCATATACAATCATGTTTGCTTATCTATTGAGATAATACCATACACAAAGTGTGGCATTATGCATCAAAGTGGAAACAGAATCTGCAAAATATAATAATGAACATAAAATCCTGAATAAGTTTAACATAATTCAAATTCTCTGATGCTTCTGTATCCTCCCGTGCCAGGATATTAAGTATAATATAGTTACGATTATTTTGGTGCACTAGATGAAACAAAGATCTCCATTAGTTTCCCATTGACTTGCTTATATTCAGGTTTTCCAAGTTCTTACTTATTTTAACACATCAGACTGGCCTATACTGTGTTCAAATTAAAGTGAGGGTTCCACTTTAATTACAATTCAAGTACATGTGAGAGTATCTATTAAAGTTATGTCCCTTTTGTTGGACTTGCACATACAAATATTTCATCACGTACAGCAGTGACATTGTGAGATTGATCAGTGAGCTGGGTCTCAATAGCTCAATTGGTAAGTGTATTGTCAGCAGAAGGCAAGGTTTCAGGTTCAAGCCACAGTTCAGCACACAGTTTTAATCTTCTAGGAAGAGTCAAAACGGTGCACATGCCACTGCACAATGAAAGATTCATTCTGGAAACAATCCCCTGGTTGTGACATCCATTACTCTAAGAGTGCTTGTCTTACAAGATATGCGAGGAAACTTCTGTGGGCTTTGGAAAGTAGGACAGAGGTACAGGAAGAAGTGCAGCTCTGAGGATGGGTCCTAAATCATGTCCAGATAGCTTAGTCAATAAGGTTTTGGGTTCCAATCCAGACCTGGCACACAGTTTCAATTTGCCAAGAAGTTTCAGATGCAAATCACTTTTGACAAAATCCATACAGGTGGTCAGCCTGTTGTATTTAGTTCATATACTGCATGCTGGGAACAGACAAATAATATGAACAGCCTGATACAAACACCTGACACCCAGACCTTGTGATCTGATTTATTTGCAAAGCATTGTTTTCCATTTGTACTGTAACATCTGAGCTCATTACAATGCAGAGTATATCCACTTTCATGTAAGACCTTACAGATTTCTGTTAACAGCAAACAGTCAGTTGGTGCAATTTCTATGGTACCGAGAGCTGGTATATCTAGTGTAATGACAATGTACTGAGCTCATGGGAAAATTGTGCCTGCCATACACGACAGTGGAAGAAAAATAAACTTCTGCCAACTTGAAAGAGTGCAAGCAGAAAAGCACAAACAAAAATTCCTAATACAGCTCAGTTGATGAATCATAACCAATGGCAGTGATGGGAATTAAACATACAAGCTGCAAATACTGCTAGAGGAGGGTGAGGGTGTCGGCAGTCTTTTCCCGTGAGCAGTAGGTACACCCTGTACGTACTGGAGGGCTGTAAGTGACTATAGACTTCTGACATACTACAGCACACTATTTATTGCATAATTTAAGGCTGGAAGTACTACATTCATGCGGACAACTTATAATCATTTAAAGGGTACACTGATATTTCTGCCCACATCCACAATGTCTCAAAAAAAAAAAAAAAGTGTGAACATGTTGCCCACCTTCCATCAAGGGCTGCACTATTTCTATGATGACAAACAGCTGTGTACTCACTAAGAGGCAGTAAAGATGTGTCAGATACATTAAGTAACCGCTATTGGCAACCTTATTACTGCACCAGATAAGTGCAAAGAAGTGGATCCATATAAAACTTGGTTTAACAATTAACAAAAAACAAGTGGTTCAAGTTGAATTTTACAAAGTTACCTACTGCAGGATGTGTTTCTACACAAAGGCCACAACTGGACATGAATAATCTAGATTCTAGATTGTCTTCTCACAACTACAGAGTATGGTGGTGGTTTTATAAGGCTTTGGTCTGCCATATCATTGTTACCAGAGGAAATGCAGAAGCAACTGGTAAGATCTAATTAAAACTGTCCTCACAATGATCGTTGATTTGAACACCACAGTGCTTTCCTAGGATTGGCCTGTGGCATTCCTTTGCCTTCCTCTGATGTTTGAGTTGACACGTGCAGCCAGACCTACAGTGTAACATGGGCCCCAACTGTGCGGCAGCTTGGTAGTTTTTGAATTTACAAACAATTTCCAAAGTTAAAGAAAGAGTTAAGTGACAAAAACTATCTACAAAATGGTAAGGTGTATGAAATCATTTTAGATGGCCCCATTCACTCAATCTAGCAAACATGGGGACCTGAATGTGACAGTTGTCCAAATTCATAATAACTCTGCTCAAGCAGCTAAAAATGCTCTACATTAATTTGACTAACATGACAATCAACATACCTCCACTGACCTACAAATTGCATGATTTCTGTTTGTATGGGAATAACAACATAAACCTCTACCCACATCCATCTCTCAAAACAATGTATCAGCTTCTTTTCAAATAAACAGTGACAAATCTCAAGACCCACCATCCAAGATATGGACTGATATAGAAGGAGATTAACACTTGTGAATGATAAAAATTGATCCTGCACCATAACAAATGTACCAATATCAAATGAGAAATAAGCTGCTCACCTGCAAGCTACATTTCCACTGACCAGTATCCAAGACCACACAAGACCTTCAAGATCCTATTTTGCTTTCAATTTTTTGCACCATGGTGCAGCAGGAGACAATTCTTTTTTAGAAAATCCATGCTAGAAGTGTCACCATCATGGAAGATCACATTTAGCATCCTACAACTAAAGAACATGTCATAACGAATGAAATTTTGTGTTAGACTGAATCTTAAACAAAGGTTTCTCACTTTCTGTGAGCAATTTCCTTAACTGTGGGGCTATCTACACACGCCTCCAACAATACACTCTGATTTTCATGGTCACTGATGTTTCCTTCTGTTACTTTTCAACACTACATCCACATGCTCTCCCAAAATGTCTGGCTGTAGTGCAGTGTTCAACCGTAATAGAAGGAAACATCAATGACAATGAAAATTTGTGTGATGCCTGGATCTGTGCTTAGATAGCAAATAGTTATGGTGACAACTCAAGAATAGCAGGAAATTTGGATTTGAGTTCCTGTCACGTACAAATGTTCATTTGTCATGCATGATATTCATTACATAGCAGATGAAGCATTTCTGGACAGTTTTCACTAAAAATCATTTTATGTCATTGTATTCTCACCAATTTCATTCCCATTGACTCCATTTCATTCCCGTGAATCAGTTTCAATTAACTGTTAACGAAAGTGGTATACCAGTATCACAACTGATCAAGACCTCTCCAAAACACTACAGAAAATATTTTCATGTCAAACTAAAAAATATTGTTCCAAACTGTTTTCTGGAAGTAAGTTTTCTATTCACTAGAAAATAATCAGATACTATAGGTTCAAATCGTACAGTTTCAAAGTAACTGCAATAGTGTAAAGATAATTACTGAGAAACTAGGGGCTATTTATGATAAACATAAATTCATCATTGAGCTAATTGTCAGACAAGAGAAAGCGGTTAACAGTTTGTGGTCATTTCAATGCAAATTCATTAAGAGATTCTGAAGAAAAAAATTAGCTGCCACTGTTATTTGACAGTAAAAATATTACGGCAACTGTGACTCTTGAAACTAGTGTACAAAAAGAAAGCAGAGTTCTTGTTGATAACACTCCCATATACAGTGTTCAGCCTAAGAAGGAAAAAGAACAATAATGTTTACCTTGTTGTTAGTACACCATCTGACCATGACAGACAACTACTGAAAATGCAGACTGTAGCACCAGGTAACTAAGACATATCTAGGCAAAAACAGTGAATCTTATTGCGGATACCTGCATACAGTGTTTCCAGAACAAGATACATGCAGTAAAATGGCATGCGGTATATCAGGAAAGACAACCCTATCTGAAATTAAGTGGACTCAATACATTTCATTATAACTGTGTGCCAGTTTTTGTAAGTCACTTAAAACACACACACACACACACACACACACACACACACACACACACACACACACAAAAATAAAACAATAAATGAAAGGAGTGAAAAAATCATGCAAACTAAAAGGATTAAAATACATTGCATTTTTATCAGTGGCAGGGCAAGTTTAGAGCCTATATTACATGCTTGTTACTAGAACTGTAAATACACTCCTGGAAATTGAAATAAGAACACCGTGAATTCATTGTCCCAGGAAGGGGAAACTTTATTGACACATTCCTGGGGTCAGATACATCACATGATCACACTGACAGAACCACAGGCACATAGACACAGGCAACAGAGCATGCACAATGTCGGCACTAGTACAGTGTATATCCACCTTTCGCAGCAATGCAGGCTGCTATTCTCCCATGGAGACGATCGTAGAGATGCTGGATGTAGTCCTGTGGAACGGCTTGCCATGCCATTTCCACCTGGCGCCTCAGTTGGACCAGCGTTCGTGCTGGACGTGCAGACCGCATGAGACGACGCTTCATCCAGTCCCAAACATGCTCAATGGGGTACAGATCCGGAGATCTTGCTGGCCAGGGTAGTTGACTTACACCTTCTAGAGCACGTTGGGTGGCACGGGATACATGCGGACGTGCATTGTCCTGTTGGAACAATAAGTTCCCTTGCCGGTCTAGGAATGGTAGAACGATGGGTTCGATGACGGTTTGGATGTACCGTGCACTATTCAGTGTCCCCTCGACGATCACCAGTGGTGTACGGCCAGTGTAGGAGATCGCTCCCCACACCATGATGCCGGGTGTTGGCCCTGCGTGCATCGGTCGTATGCAGTCCTGATTGTGGCGCTCACCTGCACGGCACCAAACACGCATACGACCATCATTGGCACCAAGGCAGAAGCGACTCTCATCGCTGAAGACGACACGTCTCCATTCGACCCTCCATTCACGCCTGTCGCGACACCACTGGAGGCGGGCTGCACAATGTTGGGGCGTGAGCGGAAGACGGCCTAACGGTGTGCGGGACCGTAGCCCAGCTTCATGGAGACGGTTGCGAATGGTCCTCGCCGATACCCCAGGAGCAACAGTGTCCCTAATTTGCTGGGAAGTGGCGGTGCGGTCCCCTACGGCACTGCGTAGGATCCTACGGTCTTGGCGTGCATCCGTGCGTCGCTGCGGTCCGGTCCCAGGTCGACGGGCACGTGCACCTTCCGCCGACCACTGGCGACAACATTGATGTACTGTGGAGACCTCACGCCCCACGTGTTGAGCAATTCGGCGGTAGGTCCACGCGGCCTCCCGCATGCCCACTATACGCCCTCGCTCAAAGTCCGTCAACTGCACATACGGTTCATGTCCATGCTGTCGCGGCATGCTACCAGTGTTAAAGACTGCGATGGAGCTCCATATGCCACGGCAAACTGGCTGACACTGACGGCGGCGGTGCACAAATGCTGCGCAACTAGCGCCATTCGACGGCCAACACCGCGGTTCCTGGTGTGTCCGCTGTGCCGTGCGTGTGATCATTGCTTGTACAGCCCTCTCGCAGTGTCCGGAGCAAGTATGGTGGGTCTGACACACCGGTGTCAATGTGTTCTTTTTTCCATTTCCAGGAGTGTATTATGAAAAGTTATCATACATATGATGACAAAAAATAATGTGTTTAAAACAACATTAAAATCCTGTGAAGTACTGGAAAATGAGATCCAGAACAAACATCACACACACAAGATAAAGTGCCATTAATAGCAATTTTCTATGTGTAGGAGCACATACAAGATCAAATAGTTCGAGTGAAAAGGCAAGGAAATGTACTACAAATGTCATTTCACAAAATTTGTAAGTAACTGAGTAACACAGGCATTCTTCAGTGAAACTAGACTTTTAACAGTTCTATACGATAAAATGTCACATTGGACTGACAGATCTTTGAACAATACTGTCATTGTCACTTTCCAGGCTTTCCCGACAGATCTGTTGCAAATACACTTCTCAGGTTTGCTGCCAGATCATATTGTGTAAATTGCACAATATTTCATCGACACAACTACTCGACAGCTTCAGGTGGTGATGGTTTCTGCTGTCACTGCTGCTGAGTGCGGCAAACCCGAGAAGTGTATTTTCAATATTCTCATAATTCATGTTCTTAGTGATACATGTGGTGAATTGCCAACACAGAATTATTGCTGACAGATTAACAAATGTACTGTTTCTTATTTAATAAAGTTACTGCTTTTCTTTTTTAAAAAATATTAAGAAAAATAAATGAGCAATATCTAAAAATTATCATTCAATTTCCTTGCAGACATATTATCCAGATTATTCAAGAAAGTGATTTACTCAAGAGTAGAGTTACATGTAAAGAGAAACAGTCTCCTTACTATGTAACAAATTGAGTTCCAGAGGTGCAATGGATTGAAAATACCATCTGTTTATACACTTACTCACAAAATATCAAACATGAAACAACCAAATATCATCAGGTGGTATGTTCTGTGAGCTGTCCAAAGCATTTGATTGTATAGCTCATGATAATAGTCTAAAAATCTACAATTTTTATGGGAGCAATGTTTAACAGGTAATCAAGGTTAACATAAGTATATAAGAATTGGTGCTGAATAAGTTAAACAATGAACAAAGGCAAGAATATTACAGTGAATGTATACAGTCCAACGAGGTTCAACTTTTGGTCCACCCTTTATTTTTTATATACGATCTTCATGCACATTAAGTACGGGTGGTACTTGCTGAGATGCCAAGTGTTATGAGTGACTGCATTAAGAGGCAGAAAAACCAACACTGTTGTTAAAGTGATAATGTTTTTCAAAAACTTATTAAGTTGCTCGCTGCAAATTGACTCCCTCTTTTCTGTTTTGGGTGGAGTGTGGCACACCACAGTTAGTTCTGCACACCAATTAGTCTAATACCAATTATTAATATTAATATGACTAAGACTTCACATTTTTTGGTGTAAATATGGATGGAAACACTATCTGGGAGAAACATATAT
The DNA here is from genome assembly GCF_023864275.1 of Schistocerca cancellata. NCBI lineage: Eukaryota > Metazoa > Arthropoda > Insecta > Orthoptera > Acrididae > Schistocerca > Schistocerca cancellata. The sequence goes on along the minus strand of NC_064629.1, from coordinate 813,110,336 downwards.
TATAATTCGGTGAACGTGCAACAAACAGTGCATTAACAAATTTTGATACAAGCATTACTGAAGGAAGCCAATGTACAGTACAAATAGCACAAAAGATTTAGTGCCTAAAATTCCTTGTGACAGTTCAGAAACACTGTTACAGTGAATGGACAAATATATTTCATTTGAATCAAGAAAGACTGGTTTGTGATGCAGCAATTTACATGAATCCACAGATGCATAACACGACTAAGTAAATGAGACACTATGATTTTCACTCTCTTTCGAAGACAAAGATATTGTGCTTTAACACCCCAATGACGAAATGGTCATTAAGACAAAGTGATATAAGGAAACCGTTGAAAACAAACCAAATTCTGGACGGTCGGACTAGAATTTGTACTCTGGTCCTTTCAAATGCCGTCTAGTATTTTACCGTAAATTCACCTTGCTCGGTGAATCTATCATGAGTAAATAAAATAGATCATAGCACAACAAATGATAGATCAAAATGGATGACACATTCAGAATCATCTGAATGAACACTTAGGCACAAGTAGACACATCAACAAACAGAACTGACAAATAATAAACAATTAATACAAGTCATAAATGTGGACCAGGTATACCAATTGACAATGTATATCTACAAAAAACAGGAAATAATGGTTGTTATATCAGAAAAAAATTATATGATCTACACAAACAGAGCAGAGACAGAAAACAGTTTAAAATAAGAGGAAACTTAATACTGCAGAAACTTAGAATGGATGGATGGAGAGAAGCAATACAAAATATAATAAATTTTCCACTATCCTGTACAATAAATCATCACCTTATTGTTTGCAACTGAAAAACTGATAGGGGAAAAGACTGTAAAAAATACAGTGTGAGGCAAACTAAGAGAAACTAGATATAAGTGTAAGAAACAATCAGAGAATAAACAGGAAAGTAGATACAGTATTTAATATCAACTTTCCTACTTGTATGTAGAAACTTCCTGCAGATTAAAACTGTGTGCCGGACTGAGACTCGAACTCAGGACCTTTGCCTTTTGCAGGCAAGTGCTCTACCAACTGAGCTCCCCAAGTATGACTCACGACCTGTCCTCACAATTTTACTTCCGCTAGTACCTCATCTCCTGCCTCGTAATCTGCCAGGAAGTTTCAAAATCAGCACACACATTGCTGCAGAGTGAAAATTTCATTCTGGAAACATCCCCCAGGCTGTGGCTAAGCCATGTCTCTGCAATATCCTTTCTTCCAGTAGTGCTGTGAAGTTTGGAAGATAGGAGACAAGGTACTGGCAGAAGTAAAATTGTGAGGACGGGTCGTGAGTCGTACTTGCGTAGCTCAGTTGGTAGAGCACTTGCCCACGAAAGGCAAAGGTCCCGAGTTCGAGTCTCGGCCTAGCACACAGTTTTTAATCTACCAGGAAGTTTCAAAATCAGTGCACACTACGTTGCAGGGTGAAAATTTCATTCATACTTATATGTAATTTTTCAAAGATGAAGCCATATCAGAAATAAAAATTTCAGAAGAGCAAATCTCGGGACCCCACATGCATGTGCAACCACATTACATTTCAATCAGCTACTCACCTCTACGAGCCAATCTAGTGTCTGAGTCCGTGTCAACAAACAATTTCATGTGAAATAATTCTCGAATTTCAGGAAAATAAAATACAAGGATTCCTTCAAACAAAACTACATCTGCAGGGTATATAGTGATGAATTTATCTTCACATCTGTAAAAAGAAAGGACAAAGGTGACAGAAACCACATAAAAAAGAAATAAAAAGTAGCAATTGATGTCAAGTTGAATGAGGAAAGGTGGGAATGAGTGGTGCCGGGACAGGACTAGAACAAATGAACTGAATCATCATTTGCTTATCTACATCTCTCTAGAGTGTAGCATCTAAAGCTGTTCTGTTATTTCATTTCTGGAAAGTTTGTTTACAACTCTCTGCTTGCTTTTGTCTTTTGGAGGTTTTTTTTTAATTATCTTTTAAAACATAGGAACAGTACAAGTGATGCATAAACATATGCAACAATTTTATTTTTTTGGTCATGTTGACCCCTATAAACGCCAAAGATGGTTTTGTTGTAATTTGACTGCTGCCTTTCTGATTCCAGCATTATTTCCTACAGGCTCGAGAGTTTCAATCCAGGGCTTTTTTCATAATGGCATTGCTTTTTTTCTTCACTGTTTTTGCTATAACAACACAATTTTATTAGATTCTACCTGAGCAAATGTGTTCTGCCTCCACAAGATTCTCTCTAAGTGCACACAGTTTTGCACATTTGTCAGTTCCAAGCTGCACAGAAATGTCACAAGTACACGATTTAACAATACTTTTAGAGTCTTGTCATTTCTTATGAATAGTTTTGAATCATTCCATTAAAATTTTTACTAGTTGATCACTGGTTGTTGTGGAGCTTACAGCCAAAAGTGTGTGTATTTAGTTCTCAGGTGAGAAGACTCAGACAAATACAAATCAAGAGTGGAAACAACAAAACACACCAAAATATTCTCTTTTGTGTGTATTGCTCTATGAATGAAAACATTGTTGTCAATTATTTTTATGTAGTCTGATGTTTCATTGTTCCATGCTTCACTTGAAGAACTGTTACGTCCATCATGACCTCACCCCTTACCTCTGCATCCCCCCCTCCTGGCACCACACCAGCTTATGCTCCCTCTCGCAATGTTCCCTTATTCCCTTAGCTTATGCCCCCCCCCCCCCCTTTCACACCCTCCTTTGCCTGTACCACCCCTCTCGCCTATACCCCAACTCGATCCTCATCTAAGACTCCTGTCACCTAAGCCCCCATCTCCCATAGCCCACCGCCCTCTCACCTAAGCCCCCCTCCCCTTTTTGCCAAATCCCCCTCCTCCCTAAGCCACCCCTCGCCTAGGCCCCCCTCGCCAATGCACAACCGCCCCTCACTTACTCCCCTTAATAGCATCACTAGGTTACAGAAGGGCATATGATTGTATACTACATAACTGGAATCGGAATTGTCTTTCGTGTGGGGCACAGGTGAGGGATGGGGGTATGGGTGAGGTGTGAAGGCACAGGTGATGGGGGTGTATCCACAAATTGGTTGTGGGTGCTGACAAATCAGGGAAACTGACTAGGGTGAACAGACTAGTGGGGGATGGGTGGCAGTCAAGAAGGTGCAGATTAGGAAGACATATATAAGGGTTGTACCCGTGGGAGGGGAGCTGTGGATGTATGAAAGTGGGGGAGGGGGTGGGGGAGAAGGGAGGAAGGATGTGGTCCTAGTCATGGGAGGAGCCCCAGACAGGGGTATGGGGACTCAGACAATGGAGGAGACTTCATTGTGGTACGGATACCCTAATGTTGTTGTAAGGGAATACCATCTAGGTTGGGGAGCCACGGACATTGTTGAAGCTCTGTATCAGGATCGTACGGGAATCCTTTTCCCTGCTGCTTGCCGTCACCTGCACTTCAGGATTAGCTGAAATCAAGACATGTGATTTTTCCCCCATATTGGGCCTGTACACTACTTACTTAACATAGTAATCATCGAGTATTTTTGCAAGTTTCATGTTGAATAACGCCATAGTGCTGTGCTTTTGGCTGTACTTTTCAAGCTAAGAAGTGAGGGAAACTTTATAGGCTTCATTCTGATGGACAGGCAGTAAGAAGGATAATCTGACTGACGAAAATCAGCAGAGCATAATGGCAACCTACAAAAGAAGCTCGATCACATGAAGTAAGTACAATTTTCATGCACTGAAGTAAATTAAGAGAGTTAAGATTCAATGACAAGTATGTCACATAGCAAAGACCTGCAGTGTTTCAACACGAAAAAGTTTATGATAATATCTGCTGCATAATGTTGAGAGATTAAATTCTTGAAGTATCAATGCTTTTAATGATGGTTGTTGGAAACACATGGAAATATACAAAAAATATGACATAACTGAGCCAACAAAACAGATTCTCATTTCCATTTGTAGCTATGTGCAATTCCTAAAGCATGCTTTTCCCATTTGTCTGCAATGTGTTTAGTGTATCCCTGCAGCAGACAAAGATTTGAAAGAAGACATGGAAAACATAGAGCACGAAAATGTAAAAGGAATAAGATAGATGACTTGTTTAACTTCTTGATATTTTACAGCTCTTCCTATACTACAGTAAACAACTTCAAATGCAAATATTAGGTACAATATACATGTAAAACATTGTTATACATGTAACATAATAAAAATTAAATGCCAAGGAATGAATGTGCATTATAAGGAAATGTTAAAAAAAATTATGAACAGTAAAGAAATTTTTGCATGTTAACTGACAATTCATGTACCAAGATTAGCTAATAGTAATTTTACTGTACATGGATGGTGTCTGTGCTTTCAGACATGCATGTTCGAAATAACATACATCACTGATTCGATCAGCAGCTGTATGCAATATATGACGAAAGAAATAAGCTACATTTAGTTGACTGGGGCACTGAACAAATACTATGGTGACAGATGAAAATTTGTGCTAGACCAGGACACTGAGCAAACCCAATGGCTACAGATAAAAATTTGTGCAGGACCGGGAGTCAAACCTAGATTTTCTGCTTTATTTGAATTGTTGTCTTAACCGCCTTGGCTATTTGAGCACACCCAACATGCGACACTACAGAGTGGTGCCCTATCCATTAATCCACTTGCTCACAACCTAACTGTATACTCACAAGGGTTCAGATACTGTTGTGCATACAGTTCAGCAGCAAGCAAGTGGATTAATGGATAGGGGGCACTACTCTGTAGAACAGACACGGTCCGTATCTATACTACTACATAAAGACAAGGCATAATTTAACGATATTACCACCACTATGGCTATGACAAAATGAGAGTTGGTTTGACTACTGTGCTGATTAGCAACAAGACTGCTGCTGCCACTGAGTATGCTGTTAAGAGAGGGAAATTTCCAAGGAATGCTTTGACCACAGCATGGTTCCTAAAGCATGTTTGCAACTGGTTTTGTCTCATGACATCTAGTGCTCCAGCTATGACTAAGTGGTACTAGTAAAAAAAAAATAAATAATTTGCCATTTCAGGGCACAATTTCATTACTTAAAAACCTGAAGATCAGACAGAAGGGTGTTTGGAAGTCAGTCCAGTCAGGTGTGCTTTTGGTAACTGCAGGTATTTCAGAATTGCAGGACACATTCCTGAATGGTAATGAGTTTAAATTCATACTGACAGGAAGATTTACATAGGGTACTTCAGAAAATTTATTTTCAATGATCCACTTCAAAGACTCTGTACCAACACCACATGAATTCAAATCAGCACTTACTGTTATTACTCCCTCAGTTTTTTTTATAACTACGAATAATTATAGTGATGAAACTGATGACAGCAGTTTTTTTGGCAAACTTGATGTGTGAGACTATAAGTGAAAATGAGGAGAAATATCCTGAGGAAATTGATCAGCCACATTGTGGCACGGTATGTGATGATGAGCAGCAGTCTATTATTTGTGTAGGCACACTGTTAGGCAAGTTATGAAACACAATATGCTTCACAAATCATGCCAAAAGAGCCTTCTAGCACCTGACATTTCCTTATATCTCTATTCACATGCTTCTAAATATGAGGTCATTTACAGAGATCTCACTTACTCAGCCATCAAATGCAGTTTTCAATGTTTTGCAGACAACAGAGCTGTACATGATGTGCAACAGGTGTCTGTAAGAAGATTCATGCACAAAGCATACAACAATTTCCACCATCATAGCATGAACCATGGACCTTGCCGCTGGTGGGGAGGCTTGCGTGCCTCAGCGATACAGATGGCCGTACCGTACGTGCAACCACAACGGAGGGGTATCTGTTGAGAGGCCAGACAAACATGTGGTTCCTGAAGAGGGGCAGCAGCCTTTTCAGTAGTTGCAGGGGCAACAGTCTGGATGATTGACTGATCTGGCCTTGTAACATTAACCAAAACGGCCTTGCTGTGCTGGTACTGCGAACGGCTGAAAGCAAGGGGAAACTACAGCCATAATTTTTCCCGAGGACATGCAGCTCTACTGTATGATTAAATGATGATGGCGTCCTCTTGGGTAAAATATTCCGGAGGTAAAATAGTCCCCCATTCGGATCTCCGGGCGGGAACTACTCAGGAGGATGTCGTTATCAGGAGAAAGAAAACTGGCGTTCTACGGATCGGAGCGTGGAATTTCAGATCCCTTAATCGGGCAGATAGGTTAGAAAATTTAAAAAGGGAAATGGATAGGTTCAAGTTAGATATAGTGGGAATTAGTGAAGTTCGGTGGCAGGAGGAACAAGACTTTTGGTCGGGTGATTACAGGGTTATAAATACAAAATCAAACAGGGGTAATGCAGGAGTAGGTTTAATAATGAATAAAAAAATAGGAGTGCGGGTTAGCTACTACAAACAGCATAGTGAACGCATTATTGTGGCCAAGATAGACACAAAGCCCATGCCTACTACAGTAGTACAAGTTTATATGCCAACTACCTCTGCATATGATGAAGAAATAGATGAAATGTATGACGAGATAAAAGAAATTATTCAGGTAGTGAAAGGAGACGAAAATTTAATAGTCATAGGTGACTGGAATTCGTCAGTAGGAAAAGGGAGAGAAGGAAACATAGTAGGTGAATATGGATTGGGGGGAAGGAATGAAAGAGGAAGCCGCCTTGTAGAATTTTGCACAGAGCATAACTTAATCATAGCCAACACTTGGTTCAAGAATCATAAAAGAAGGTTGTATACCTGGAAGAATCCTGGAGATACAAGTAGGTATCAGATAGATTATATAATGGTAAGACAGAGATTTAGGAACCAGGTTTTTAAATTGTAAGACATTTCCTGGGGCAGATGTGGATTCTGACCACAATCTATTGGTTATGAACTGCAGATTGAAACTGAAGAAACTGCAAAAAGGTGGGAATTTAAGGAGATGGGACCTGGATAAACTGAAAGAACCAGAGGTTGTAGAGAGTTTCAGGGAGAGCATAAGGGAACAATTGACAGGAATGGGGGAAAGAAATACAGTAGAAGAAGAATGGGTAGCTCTGAGGGATGAAGTAGTGAAGGCAGCAGAGGATCAAGTAGGTAAAAAGACGAGGGCTAATAGAAATCCTTGGGTAACAGAAGAAATATTGAATTTAATTGATGAAAGGAGAAAATACAAAAATGCAGTAAATGAAGCAGGCAAAAAGGAATACAAACGCCTCAAAAATGAAATTGACAGGAAGTGCAAAATGGCTAAGCAGGGATGGCTAGAGGACAAATGTAAGGATGTAGAGGCTTGTCTCACTAGGGGTAAGATAGATACTGCCTACAGGAAAATTAAAGAGACCTTTGGAGAGAAGAGAACCACTTGTATGAATATCAAGAGCTCAGATGGCAACCCAGGGAAGGCAGAAAGGTGGAAGGAGTATATAGAGGGTTTATACAAGGGCGATGTACTTGAGGACAATATTATGGAAATGGAAGAGGATGTAGATGAAGACGAAATGGGAGATAAGATACTGCGTGAAGAGTTTGACAGAGCACTGAAAGACCTGAGTCAAAACAAGGACCCGGGAGTAGACAACATTCCATTAGAACTACTGATGGCCTCGGGAGAGCCAGTCATGACAAAACTCTACCATCTGGTGAGCACGATGTATGAGACAGGCGAAATACCCTCAGACTTCAAGAAGAATATAATAATTCCAATCCCAAAGAAAGCAGGTGTTGACAGATGTGAAAATTACCGAACTATCAGTTTAATAAGTCACAGCTGTAAAATACTAACGCGAATTCTTTACAGACGAATGGAAAAACTGGTAGAAGCCGACCTCGGGGAAGATCAGTTTGGATTCCGTAGAAATGTTGGAACACGTGAGGCAATACTGACCTTACGACTTATCTTAGAAGAAAGATTAAGAAAAGGCAAACCTACGTTTCTAGCATTTGTAGACTTAGAGAAAGCTTTTGACAATGTTAACTGGAATACTCTCTTTCAAATTCTGAAGGTGGCAGGGGTAAAATACAGGGAACGAAAGGCTATTTACAGTTTGTACAGAAACCAGATGGCAGTTATAAGAGTCGAGGGGCATGAAAGGGAAGCAGTGGTTGGGAAAGGAGTAAGACAGGGTTGTAGCCTATCCCCAATGTTATTCAATCTGTATATTGAGCAAGCAGTAAAGGAAACAAAAGAAAAATTCGGAGTAGGTATTAAAATTCATGGAGAAGAAGTAAAAACTTTGAGGTTCGCCGATGACATTGTAATTCTGTCAGAGACAGCAAAGGACTCGGAAGAGCAGTTGAACGGAATGGACAGTGTCTTGAAAGGAGGATATAAGATGAACATCAAGAAAAGCAAAACGAGGATAATGGAATGTAGTCAAATTAAGTCGGGTGATGCTGAGGGAATTAGATTAGGAAATGAGACACTTAAAGTAGTAAAGGAGTTTTGCTATTTAGGGAGTAAAATAACCGATGATGGTCGAAGTAGAGAGGATATAAAATGTAGACTGGCAATGGCAAGGAAAGCGTTTCTCAAGAAGAGGAATTTGTTAACATCGAGTATAGATTTAAGTGTCAGGAAGTCGTTTCTGAAAGTATTTGTATGGAGTGTAGCCATGTATGGAAGTGAAACATGGACGATAACTAGTTTGGACAAGAAGAGAATAGAAGCTTTCGAAATGTGGTGCTACAGAAGAATGCTGAAGATAAGGTGGGTAGATCACGTAACTAATGAGGAGGTATTGAATAGGATTGGGGAGAAGAGAAGTTTGTGGCACAACTTGACTAGAAGAAGGGATCGGTTGGTAGGACATGTTTTGAGGCATCAAGGGATCACAAATTTAGCATTGGAGGGCAGTGTGGAGGGTAAAAATTGTAGAGGGAGACCAAGAGATGAATACACTAAGCAGATTCAGAAGGATGTAGGTTGCAGTAGATACTGGGAGATGAAGAAGCTTGCACAGGATAGAGTAGCATGGAGAGCTGCATCAAACCAGTCTCAGGACTGAAGACCACAACAACAACAGCTTAGCGAAAGAGCTTACAAAGAAAACAAGAAAATTCTGTTCATGCATACAATCACCAAGCACGTTGAAATATTCCATCCAGTCACTAGTCGACAAGTCTGGGGGGAAACAGAAAACAGCAAAAAGAAATATGAAACTTTAACTTCTACAATTAAGAAAAAATTCGGTCAGGAGGGTCATACACACAGCTTTTGTTTCGTCAAACAGTATTTTATGTTTGTTTGCGAGGATGTGCTCAGCAACTGCAGATTTCTCCAGTTCTCGATTTTCAATATGCCACAGATATTCTGCATAGAGGTTGAAAATGGTGCAGATTGACTGACTGATGTAACTGCTTCCACATTCAGAAGGGATGTTGCAAATCCCAGGAATCCCGAGGCTGAGAATGTCCCTAAATAGGGTATAGCATCTCCTTTATCTTTTTAGGAGGTCACAAAATAGATCTGATACCTCATCTTCCCTGGACTCTGTCTATTTTGCTGGATGTAGCACACAGAAGGGATGGAATACAACTGATGGCTCATCATGTCAAATTTCAACATTTTCAAATTTCCGTTTTCTTGGAGAACGCTGACTTCATATCACAAGCCATAGCAATTCTTTTGGAACACTTACTTCTGATGATTAAATTCAGAATCCCAAGCTGCTCTCTTCTGGACTGGATGATCAAAAACTTTGGGTGCTAAGAAATAAATTACTGTGTGTCGGTTTGTGGTACACTGAGAGGACGATAGTTCCATCAAACTTTCACTGTACCAGAACAGCCTCAACTAAGCCACCCAAATCTAACATCAGCAGAGCAGAGAGAGAGGGGCTTCATGCACTGAGGAAAGATGAAGATTTTGTAGTACTTCCAACCGACCAGGGAAATGACACAGTTGCTCTTAATACCACTGAATATCACAGCAAAGCGGCATTGCTGATGGAAGACAGCACACACAAATGCCTAAAATGGGACCCAACTCTGTTATACAGCACAGGAATAAGGAGCAAATGAGGAATTCTGGTCGGCCAGAGGAAGTCATCAAAAATCTGAGAGCACAAACTCTTACACCACATGAGCTGTACGGATTACCAAAAAACCACAAGGAAGGTATTCCATTGAAGCCAACTGTTAGCGCTATTGGTTCTCCTACCTACAGGCTGTCCAAACATTTAACTAAGTTGATGACCCAGTAGTTGGCCACTGTGAACAGCACATCAAAAACTCTCAAATGTTCACTGAGATAATTATACATGTTAGAGTTGGCCCAAACGATAATCAGCCTGGATGTGGTCACACTATTTACAAAACCTCCTATTGAGGACACACAAACTGCTGGCACAGCATTTTCCTTCTGAAATGATAAAATTGTCCTGACATGTTGTGACAACCACCTATTTCTTGTATGGTGGTAAATTTTATGAAATTGTCCCCCCTACCCCATCTACGTATCCCCCCCCCCTCTGGCTGCCCCCCTAACCCGCCTATGCACCCCCTACCCAACCTATGCCCCCTACACCGTCCTACATGAAAAGAAGTATGGGTCATTTACTGTGGAACCCCATGTTCGACAAAAGGTATTGAATGGTGTGCTCCAGAATACTTATGCATGCACCAGCACTTTACTCTCCTGCCATATCTGCCACAGGTTGCCGCCTACCCTGTTTTACAGAGCAGAAAAGCCTCCAACATACAGATTCCCTGATGAGGCATGGACGTCCAACACTCGGTCGTCCCTTCATGATTTTGCCATTTTTCAGCCACATTCCAAAATGCTCACGACAGTACCACATGAACAGTTGGCTAGCTTAGCCATTTCAGAGATGCTCCTTCCCAAGTGCTGGGAAGTCTCTTTGTCAGTGTCACTTATGCCACCAAATTTCCACATTTTCAGCTCATACTGAAATGGTTCCCTATTCGTTTCTGCTACAGTTATATACTTTCCTTAATGTGGCATGTGCCCACAACACCTCCAAGCACCATTCAATCAATGTTTTGACTCAGCAGTGTCTCTTATCTCCTCCTCTCCCCTCTCCCCCCTCTTTGTCCATCTCCTCCTCATGCCTCCTCTCTATGTCCATCACCTTCTCCTCCGTTTCTCTGTTGACTTCTTCATCACCCCCCCCACCCCCTCTTTCCCTCCCCTCTGTCTCTATCTCCTCCTTCCCCATCTTTATATCCATTTCCTCCTCTCCTCCCCCCCCCCCCCAATCTATATCCTCTGACCTTAAGCCTTGTTCATTGCAAGCGAAACTTCAGCTGGGGATTGAAGTTGCTTAAAATGAATGGGTACGTTGGTTAGTATCACTGGTATGAGAAACCTCTCCTGCTACTGGATCTGTGAGGACAGTAGCTTCAATAGCAGTATTTTGCGTTGTTTTAATCAGCAAATGAGTAGGATCATGAAGTTTTGGATGATTCAGATTCCGTATCACTATTCCATTCATAAGCTGAGAAGCCATAAATGCAACTTTCCTGTTTTCTGTTAAATCCGTTTGTGAGTATTAACACAAAATGGCACATAGCTGTGTATACAATTTTTGTTTAAAATTATATGTAAAGCAAAAGAATATATATGGGAGAAACAATTTGTCTAATGGTTTTTAAAAGTCTTGCTACTGTAACTAAAACTGACAGCAAGAAAGAAAACAAAGCCACACATTATCACAGCTCCGTATTTCCTTTACCACAGTCGTTTTTAACAAGAAACCTGTACAACATTGTTTAAAAAAAATATATAGCCTGTCTGTCCAAATGGTTATTAGACTATCAAATAAAAATTTGAAGTTAGTTGGTCAAGAGCTTTACAAAATTTATGCTAACAACATTTCCTCTTTTTTCTTTTTTTCTGTGTGTGTGTGTGGGGGGGGGGGGGGGGCATACCCCAAAAATCTTGAAAAATTCTTGTCTGATTTATTTAAATGTTTACACCTCAACTGTTTATTAGAATATACTGTTAACATTTAAATAAATCAGACAAGAACTTTTCAAAATTTTTGGTAACACATTTTTATTCCATATATACTAAAAAAATATGTAGCCTGTGTCCATCTGAACATTTTTGCAGTAGTGTGTAAAAATTTATCGTGAATCTGTCAAGAACATCAAGGATTTTGTTAACAATGTTTTTTGTTACATAGTATAAATATATTGATGTACCACATATATATTAAAAGATATATGGCCCATGTGCACCCGAACATTTATTAGTTTTGTGTAAAAATTTGATTTCATAATGTAAACCAGTTCTGGACCAATTCAGGATTTTTGCAGGTATGAAAAATATTTTACTAATCTCTTCTAAATATAAAAATACTAATTTAAACCAACCTTGAATTAGTTTTGTAGTCATATTCTGGTATTTCACACTTCTTTCCAGACAGTATATCACGCAGAGTTTGCAAGATCAAGTCATTGTCGAAAGCATCTTAAAAAAAGAAAGCACATATTAGTGCAGTAACAACAAAATGAATCAGGTTATTTCTTACAAAAAGTTCATCTTATCATAATTTGTAAATGGAAATACCTGGATGATCAAAATTGTACAAGCCCTTCTGAGCCTTTGCCTTTTCCTCTGCTGTTAAAATTCGGTAAAAGCTATCTTGGCTGATAGTGACAACCTGTCGTTGCTTCTGGTCCATATCAACCTGCCCCAACTTCTCCATGATCCTTTTACACACTGTAGACTGAAAATTTTCAAAATTGTATAGAAAACAACACAAACTAACACACAATCTTCCTCAATAATAATAATAATAATAATAATCTGACAAAACTTAACAAAAATTATGAACTATAAAGTAAAGTCACAATTAGCCTGATTGGAACACTAAACTGCATTACTAGTCATGGTCATTGTGGACATGGCATGCACTTGCCTTCTTGTGATCTTTGATCTACCTTACCCAGTCAGTTACACAGTTTAACATGCACTCTCTGAACTATGTTGCAAAACAGCATTTTTCACAGAAACAAACATTGCTAGAGGTGGAAAAAAAGGTAAGTGTCAGATAAAAAATCCTAGAACTGACTATGGTCAAACCTCAGACATTTGGGTCCATTGCCTGGCACTTACTAATGAGCCACCAAGCTAACTATACTCAGGTATATTAGTGGCTAAAACCACAGGAAAAACGCAACATATGAGAAGAATTAATGATACTGAGTATCTAGCTCACAATAAGAAAATATCTGCAGGTGACACAAATTGCAAATTAAATTAAATGTGCACGGCAGATTTAAAGAATGGCATTAGCAGAGGCATCCTTGGCAGTATGGACATTGTTATGACAATGTGGTGACAGTTTTAATACAGAGGACTGTTGAAAATAATGTGGAGGATGTGTTGGGTAATTACCAGACTGGATTCTGAAGAAGATTATGAGAAAGAAAGGTGATGCTGGCACTGAGACTACTTATCGAGAAGAAAAGACAAATGAATAAGCCAACCTATGTTGCTTTTGCAGAATGGTAAATAACATTTTACAATGTTCAAAGTACTGAATAATGTGAGTTTAAAACACAAGTTATACTCAGCTTCTACAAGAACAAATTGGTTTTGATTAGAAGTTGTCAAAGAAGAATCAGAAAGAATTAATGTATGACACTGGTCGCTACAGACAAAGTTTGCTAAATAACAGAGAGAGAGAGAGAGAGAGAGAGAGAGAGAGAGAGAGAGAGAGAGAGATATTCAGTGAATACAGGAGAGATTAGATCACTCAGGAAGCACATCCAAAAAAGTAGAAGTATAGTTGAAGGGCGCATTTTAAGACATATCACCACTGAAACAATCTTTCAAGAAGCTATTAAAGTGGAAGGAATCATCAGGGACAATCAAGGATATCATATATGCAGCAGGCTGTGATGGCATGGGGTGTGCAGATACGAAGAGTTTAGTAATCCCACTGGATGTGTAAATGGAAGACACGCACATACTGATGTGCGTAACATTTCCCATGTCCAGAGAGGACAGCAGGGGTGGGAAAGCTGATGATCCCAAGCCGGTCACATCAATATCCATAACAGGCAAATATAAGGCTGCCCATTGGTGGACTCGCTCTCAGTTGCTGTTATCTGACTTTTATACGCGAATTGCAATAGGTGCTGCTGTTTACCTGGACAACTTAGACTTGTACCTGACAGTGTGTTGGCGCACATAGTTACCACCAACATGTATTCGTGCATAATGAATTAGCAGTGCTTGGGTTTACATTAATTTCAGTCGGGAACTATTGCTAGAATTATTTATATCAAGTACAGCTGTGTTTTTGGTTTTGTGGAATAATGGACGATTTTGATCTGTTGTTATAGAAAGTTTATTTGCGAGCATTACAATATTGGCAATGAGGTAGTCCCATTTTTGATTTACCAAGTGCTACTACAGATGCAAAATTTCTTGAGATTTCACAGCGACAGCTAAACCACTATAAAGGATTTATCAAGAACTGAATTTAATGCTGTAGTAGCAACAGGTATGGCCAGCCATCACAGTATTTCAGCCATTTGTCTCGGCTCAAGAATACTGGGAAATATATCAAAAACGAATCGCACTGTACCTTCACACAGGTGATATCAAATGTCCTGATGGTCAGCGGGGTTTTCGTTGCCTACAATCCCACAGGATTTTTTAATTGAGCCTTTCCTCAATACTAAGATATCTCTACACCATAACAATATGCTTAGAAGTTATTGACACAAGTACTCAACACCACCTCTTCAAGATGTTCCTCTATGTACTTCCATCTAGTGTATCTTCTTCTGCACGAAATCTCATTGTTATCTGTACATTTTGAAGCCGGGTTCTCATCAGTAGTCATGTTCTTGCCTAAAATTCCCACCCCTGTATCAGTTTTGCTATTCTTGTTCCTTACATTCATGTTATATGTCTATAGCACTGTAATTTTCTTCAATCCATCATGTCACATATTGCTTCTTACATTTCCATCATCTTTAACACTTCAGTGCCCCTCTCCTACATGTTTTTGATTAGTTCTCTAGGTCTATGTCCCAAAAAGTACTATACTCTCCAATATCAACTTGAGTATGAGCTTTTTTGTTCTATTCAGCACTTTCCAGCTCCATAAGATTGAACTGAGCAACACAATGACCTTGCTTCCACTATTAATTATTTTATAATTTCTAAATTTGAATTTCTCCCTTTCTCTAAAATGGACACTAGGTAGTAAAATTTTTTGACCTTTTTAATTTCCCCTCCAAGTACAGTTCATCCAGATCATTAGTCATTAGTAAGACACACTTTTTTTATAACTTATCTGCAAATGTCAGTTTTTTTTATATTCCATTGCTAGCTGATTGCACACATTTGCATACTCCCCAGTTGTGTTTATGATGGCGTGGTCATCAGCAAACAGTAAATGGTGCAGTATGATCAATCTGCGATCTCTAACCCCATTTATAAGACCACTGAATAGCACTGGCATTGTGGGACAGCCTTTGTTTTTTTTCCTGTGCTAAATTTCTGTTAAAGTATATTACCAGCTTTTATCTTGTATTATTTTAATTATGAGATCCTATACATCTGCCACATGTAATGCTTTCCAAAGCAATTTCCTCAGAACGATATCATACGCCTTTTCTAAATCTATGAAATCTAATCCATTTCTTTTTGATTTTCCTACATTTTTCCAAAACATTTCGAAATTTGAAACTAATGTCCATACACGATGTACCAGTTGTGAAACCACATTGTTCTTGTTAGATCCTAAAATTAGTTTCCATTTTGTTTGTTTATTGCTTTTCTTATGGTTCAAAAGCTGGCCTCACTGTCCAATCTATCTGCGATTCATTGTCTGACATATTCTCTTTACTATCAGACCACTTTTGCAACAAAATGCCTGTAGTAGCAAAGAGACTAGAATTTTTTCACCACCGCAAGTCAGACGCTGTAACTCACAAATCTGAGACTGCAGATTTACAGGGAATGAGTAGAAAACGTAAATTCATACATGTATATGGTAAATCACATGGAGAAAGTTTAATACATGCCACAGTGATTCACTTACCCCAGATAAGGTGGTCCCCATACTAGCACACTAGCTTAACGACATTCTAACCCTTCCCTGGCCAAGTGCAACAAATTGGCCAAGTGCAACAAATTGCACATGCTTTTGAGATACTGTAGCAATATACTGTTTTCAAGTTGCCCAGACTGATTTTCCTCGCATTCCAGATAAGAATGTCCACATTATGAGGATGAGTTTGATAAGTGTTTACTGACAGATCACACTGCAGAAGTATGCCATAGCATGACAGGTACCAGGCATTAGTCACAGCCAACTCAAAATTAATAATATCGCAGGCACTGATCATATACTGGCAGCACATAAAAGTTTGCTACATGCAACTATGTATGACATTCCACTAACATTTTTTTAATACTAGCATCTCCGTCTCAGTCATTAATCTGCCTATGTACTTTAGTGTGGGTGTTAACTCCCTCATGCAGTCGAAGTTGCGAGCCACCATGAGGTGCCACTCATAGGTCAAATGCAACTGACAGTCACTTATGATCAGATGTCTCAAACATTATTTTTGGTTTGACAGATCCATCAACCAAGAACACTATTGGCCTCGACACTATTCTGCCTTGGCTTTTTCATTACATCATGAAGTGCACTCCATAGGCTTGTCAGTACCATGTAAAGCCACCAATACACTTTTATGCTATTTGCACTGCTGTTGGAGTCAGGTTGGGGGAAGGTGACTGACTTTCAAGCCCACGCGATCTTGAGCCAGTATCAAATTTGAGATTTTGCATCGCTTGCCTGTTTCTGTCAGCAATTAAGGATAAGGTCAAGACTGAACTACATGGATTAGAACAAGTATTGTCCCCTGTTTCCGGGGCTCCACCATTATTGATGGTCTTCACTTGTGTGAAGGCTTTCAGAAAACTACTAATACTCAGGCAGACATTGATTCTTGTCCCTTGCCTCAACCAGATGAACTTTTTTCGAAGTTTCAGAAGGAAAACTCTTTTCTAAAGTTGGTCTAGTGGATCCAAATTTTCAGTTGCCTCTTGATGAAAACTTGAGAACTATTTTAGGTTTGAAACACCATTTGGACTGGATTACTATAACGGCTGCTTTTTGGTGAAGCCAGCATCCCGGCCATATTACAGAAGTTCCTTGTGTGAATTATCTTAACAAAACACTGGTTACTGGTCACATGACAGGAAACATTTGTGCAATCTACATCCAGTTTTTACGGACGTTGCACACACAGGCCTTAAGAGTAACTCTTATAAATGCACCCTCTTTCAAGCAGCAGTTACTTATTTACGCTATATTCTAAGCGAACAAGGCCTTCAGATGGCCAAAGAATATGTAGGGCCTTTTAATACTATGCCTATGGCTACATCCATAAATCACCTTCAAGTATTTCTAGGAAAAGTGAATTACTATGTGTGATTTATTCCCCAGACATTTTCCATAGCCTATTCACTAAATCATCCCTATAAAAAGGAAGTCTCTTCATTAGCCAGAAGAGTAACATTTGGCTTTTCAGAAGATAAAAACAGCCCTCTAATCAGCACACTGCTTCCTGTCTTACAGCCCCACTTGTCACTGTTTTTGGCAACAGATACGACCCTAAACAGCATTAGGGATAAGTCAGAGGATGGGACGAAGAGGCCATATTGCATTTATGTCGAAGACACATCCTCCAATTCAAGAACACTGTTCACAGATTGAAAAGAAAGTGTTTGTCTGAAAGCAGGCATAGGTTTGTAGAGATTTGTGACTCTGTAAAAAGATCTATGGACAAAGTATACAACAACTACCACCGTCATACCTCAGAAAAAGATCTAGCTGAGAACCCGAGAAAAATCTGGTCCTATGTAAAAAATCGCTAAGCAGGTCTAAGGCTTCCATCCAGTCATTCGTTGACCAGTCTGGTGTGCCAGTACAAGATAGCAAAAGGAAAGCCTATGTTTTAAATTTTATGTTTAAGAAATCATTCACTCAGGATAATCACACAAACATACTGTTGTCTGACCATCACGCAGAGCCTCAGATGGACAACACAGTATGAGGTATCTCTTGCACAGAGAAACAACTGAAAGAGCTGAAAACAAATAAGTCATCAGGTCCAGACGGAATTCCAATTTGGTTTTGCAGAGAGTGCTCTACAGCATTGGCCCCTTACTTAGCTTGCATTTATCAGGAATATCTCACCCAGAGCAAAGTCCCAAGCGACTGGAAAAAGTGCAGGTGACTCCTACATATAAGAAGAGCAAAAGAATAGAACTGCAAAATTACAGACTAGTATGCTTAACATCAGTTTGCTACACAATTATTTAACATATTCCGAGTTCCAATATACTAAATTTTCTTGAGATCAAAAAGCTACGTTCCACGAATCAGTACAGTTCTAGAACACATCATGCATGTGAAACTCTGCTTGCCCTTTCCTCACATGATGTACTGTGAACTATGGATGAAGGGCAACAGGCAGATTACCTATTTCCAGATTTTGAAAAGCATTTGATACAGTTCCCCACTGCAGCCTGTTAAAGGTATGAGCATATCCGGGAACAGGTTCCCAGACACTTGACTGGCTTGAAGATTTTTGAAGTAACAGAACCCAGTATGTTGTCCTTGATGAAGAGTGTTCATCAGAGCCAAGGGTATCATCAGGAGTGTAGCAGCAACAATCTGTGGTTGTCTGCTGTTGATACTATGGTGTATGGTAAAGTGTCTATGTTCAGTGAGTAGGAGGATACAAGATGACCCAGACAAAATTTCTAGTTGGTGTGATGAATGGCAACTGACACGGTCACGTTGTTTAAATATCTGGGCATAATGTTGCAAAGCGATATGAAATGGAATGAACATCTAAGGACTGCAGTAGGGAAGGTGAATGGTTGACTTTGGTTTACTGCAAGAAATTTGGGAAAGTGTGGTTCACATGTAAAGGAGACCAAATATAAAGCACTAGTGCAACCTATTTTTGACTATTGTTCAAGTGAGTGCTATCTGCACCACGTTGGATTAAAGGAAGACAATGAAGCAATTCACAGGCGGACTGCTAGATTTGTTCCCGATAGGTAAGAACAACATGCAGGTATTACGGAGATGCTTTGGGAACTCAAATGGGAATCCTTGTAGGGAAGGTGGTGATCTTTACGAAGAACACTATTGAGAAAATTTAGAGAACCGACATTTGAAGCTGACTGCAGACTGATTCTACTGCTGCCAACATACATTTTACGTAAGGACTACAAAGCTAAGATATGAGAAATTAGGATTTATACAAAGGCATATAGACAGTCATTTTCCCTTGCCCTATTTGCAAGTTGAATAGGAACGGAAATGACAAATAATGGTACAGGGTACCCTTCACACTGCACCATATGGTGGCTTGCAGAGTACTTATGTAGAAGTAGATCTTAGATGTCCATAAATTTCACTTTTTTTTGTATGGTCACAAATCTCACCTTCACCACAAACCATCCTAATGCTAAACTACCAGAGCACAGGGAACTTCATCTTCATCAATGGGTCTCTCTTTTGCAAACTCTTAGTACCCCAGTCACTATTGCACTTCTACTCATCATTCTAATGCAGATGCACTTTCTCACCCTTTGGCACTTTGGATCCTGAATTTTACCACAAGGAGACAGTTCGTTTTCAGTTGGACAGCCAACTTGAGCTATTGCTCAATGAGTCCTCTATAAATCCCTAGGACATTCCTACAACATCTCGACACGATCTGCTTCTGCACAGGGTCTTACATTCAGTTTGGTCAGGTTGGACTATCAAACTCCCTGTGAAGAGCTGCTTGGCCTTCATTTTTTATCAGCAGCACAAACTTCAGGTTCAGTGAAGTGTGATACTCCGTACAGAAGATAGTGAACATTACCAGGTGGTGGTGTCATCCTCCCTGCAACATCAGGTGCTCCAACTCCTGCATCAATTCCACTGGGGGATTTCCAGGGTGAAGCAACTGGCCTGCCACATCTACTAACCTTGTATGGATGATGTTGCTGCACGAGTGGTTAGACAGGGTGTTGTTTGTCAGGCATACCAGTTGACACCACCCAGTCATTCTCTCCATGGCCAGTGCTGACACAGCAGTGATATCTAGTTCACACTGATTTCATGGATTCTTTCATGGGGTCCATGTGGTTAACTGTCGTGGAGTTCCTCTCCCACCTCCTATATGTCATTTACCTCCAGCAGATAACAATATCGACCATGGTGGGAGTCTGGGGCAGATCTTCACAACTGAGGATGCATCCCACATAATGGTGACTGACGACGGCCACCAATTTATAGCAACTGATTTTGAAAGGTTTTACACCCCACATCTTACCACATTCCCTTTTCATCCTACCTCAAATGGGCTTCATGGAAACACTGAAAGTTCACATGTCAAAAACATTAGGGTCTGTTAAAATTAGGTTAAGCACTAAACACCTTCCTATGCTCTTTCTATTCCACACTAATCAACCACTGAATCCCAGCAAAGCTCTCACGCTATCACAAGATGCACCTGGATCTCATGTGTCCACCATCAGAACATGAAGCAGACACAGCAACAGTGTTTCATGTAGGTGTCCCAGTGGAGGCACATAAGTCAGTGGAATGTGGAGTTGATCTTGGGTCCATGGCTAAACAGCAGGGGAACTAGATGAGTGGTGTAGCCACCAACACCTGGGATGCTACAACAGTAGTGCAACCAACTCTGATTTTGGCACCCTAGTTAGTATCCTTCCTCATCTGGAGTACACCATCACCATCACAACCACATTGTAGGTTTCTTTACTCTAAGGTCAGAGTGTCATCTCTTCCCAAGAGCTGAGGGACACACCCACGAACATTGATACAGTTTAACTGATGGTTGACCACAGGACCTGCCACGTCCCACAGGATGCTCCACTCCTCGAAATCTCTGAACCTAAGCAAGACGCTCCGGATCCAATGCCACCACCATCATCACTGGCAATCCCAGAGCCCCTCAGGAGCCTTCCTTCATGATATCACCCAGCTCCTGGCTGCTTCTACCTTGTTGTCCTCCCTCACACAGTCCGAGCAAGTAGTAGCCCTAGATAATAGTTGAGGGCAGAGAGCTATAGTAACCTCACCAAATATGCAAATGGAATATACTCACATACTGATATGTGTCAAATTACCCACATTTGGCAAGTGCACCAGCTGTGGCAAAGTCAACAATATCACATGACAGTTACATTACCTTCTGTTGTGACAAGTATGAGGCAGCCCAGGACACTCTTGGTTGTTATTATCCAACTTATCTCTACAAGTTTACTACAACCACTGCAGCCGTTTACCTGGACCGACTTAGCCTTGTGTTGAATAGTGTATCGGCTGATGAACTGGTGGTTTCCACCACCACATAACTTTAGTGGCCTTTGCAGCATGCATAATGAAGTAGTAGTTCTTGGATTTACATCTTTTTCAATCAGGAACTATTACTTATATCTATCAAGAAATATTATTGTTAGGTTCTGTGGATTAATACACTATTCTGAACTGTTGTTACAGTAAGTGTGGAACTGCATACTGCTGCACACCAATCACAGGGCTGAATACAAAAGTAATAGTATGGAGAACTGTGCGCAGTTACAGGGTGTGTAATGAAGTATAGAGAATAAATATTCTCATACCAAGTGACATGTTAGCATACCATTCCACAAAAAACGAAAGAAGTGTGTATGATAGATAATGTGATATTTAGACTCTGGCTTCCAACTTTGTAGACTGGAACCAGAATAATGCTTTGAAATCACAACGTCAACAGCCTACACAAAGAACTATTTTCCAAGTGTAAAATAATCATTATTGTTCTGTACTGGGTTCAATACTGGGGCCACTCTAGTTCTTCTGATAATACAGTCATAAGGAGAAAAAAATTTCTTTGATGATGACTCATGCATTACAGACATCAACAGAGATGCACCAACAGAATAAATTACAAATGAAATTTCCACTACAATTCTTTACTGGTTTCCTTCAAACTGACCATCACCTAACCAGAAAAAAATCATAATAATACAGTTCCACACAGCAGAATAAATAATGTTGTCAATTTCAACATAACATTGTATAAAACCAACATGCAAAACTACCTTTCTTACACGAACTTGTGGCAAGAGTGATTACAGAAAAATGAAGAGGGACAGTTGAAAACCCTAGCACAAGTTTGCAAGTCATACACTACGTGATCAAAAGTATCCAGACACCTCCAAAAACATATGTTTTTCATATTAGGTGCAATGTGCTGCCACCTACTGCCACGTACTCAATATCAGCGACCTCAGTAGTCATTAGACATCATGATAGAGATGATAGAGCAGAATGGAGCACTCTGGAGAACTCGTGGAATTCAAACGTGGTCAGGTGATTGGGTGTCACTTATGTCAAACGTCTGTACGCAAGATTTCCACACTCCTAAACATCCTGAGGTCCACTGTTTCCAATGTGATAGTGAACTGGAAACGTAAAGGGACACACACAGCATAAAAGCGTATAGCCCGATCTCGTCTGTTGACTGACAGAGACCGCCGACAGTTCAAGAGAGTCATAATGTGTAATAGGCAGATATCTATCCAGACCATCACACAGGAATTCCAAACTGCATCAGGATCCACTGCAAGTACTATGACAGTTAGACGGGAGGTGAGAACACTTAGATTTCACGGTCGAGCGGCTGCTCGTAAGCCACACATCATGCCGGTAAGTGCCAAACGACACCTCGACTGGTATAAGGAGTGTAAACATTGGACGATTGAACAGAGGAGAGCGTTGTGTGAAGTGATGAATCACGGTACACAACATGGCGATCCGATGGCAGGGTGTGGGTATGCCGAATGCCCGGTGAATGTCATCTGCCAGCGTGTGTAGCACCAACAGTAAAATTCAGATGCAGTGGTGTTATGGTGTGGTCGTGTTTTTCATGTAGGGGACTGGCACCCCTTGTTGTTTTGTGTGGCAGTATCACAGCACGGGCCTACACTGATGTTTTAAGCACCTTCTTCCTTCCCACTGTTGAAGAGCAATTTGGGGATGGCGATTGCATCTTTCAACATGATCGCGCACCTGTTCTTAATGCACGGCCTGTGCCGGAGTGGTTACACAACAATAACATTCCTGTAATGGACTGACCTGCACAGACTCCTGACCTGAATCCTATAAAACACCTTTGGGATGTTTTGGAACGCCAACTTCGTGCCAGGCCTCACCGACCGTCATCGATACCTCTCCTCAGTGCAGCACTCCGTGAAGAATGGACTGCCATTCCCAAAGAAACCTTCCAGCACCTGATTGAATGTATGCCTGCAAGAGTGGAAGCTGTCATCAAGGCTAAGGGTGGGCCAACACAATACTGAATTTCAGCATTACTGATGAAGGGCGCAATGAACTTATCAGTCATTTTCAGTCAGGTGTATGGATACTTTTGATCACGTACTGTGTGTGACATATGGGAGCATTGTGTTTCTCAGATAATACTCTTTATATCTGTCGCATGCCTCGGTGAATCAGTGGTAAAGTGCCAGATTATGGATCTAAGGATCTCAAGGTCGATCTGTCACTCATCACTTCTTTCTCCTCTGACCATGTGAAAATTTCCAAGTGGTTTGGATTCCATATTAAACTAGCTAAATAAGTCAGTTCATCAGTCCGAGGAAGATAATAGTGTACCCCTCCAAATTGATCATGCCTAGTAAAGCACTGTGTTGTTCAAACCAACATTTATGCTGTTGGCAGATTTACCTTTTTTGTTTGTCTTAGTTTGGAGTATCCCACTTTTATACAATCTGACCATCAAGGCACAATCAGAATGAGCCTCCAAGAGATTTATGGCGGATCTTATGATGACCACCTAGTAGAACTAGGACAGTTGGTTACACCAAAGTATTGTAGCATGCTTCACTCCATGTCACCACACAGCCATAACAGTGACACTAACCAAGGATATCCAGAGTCATGATTGTACACCTAATCTGCTCTATACTGGATCCAAGCTACAAATCAAAGACACTGAAGGTGGTCAACTGGTTATCTAACTGTGATGCCGAAGTATGTCAGCTGGTTTATACACAGTTACATGCTGACAGAGTGTTCCTCAGTGTCTTCAGTTTACTTTGGAGGCAGTCAGAGATACACAGGGTGACCTACAGGAAATGGACATTTTAGACGAGTCAGTACACCACTGTCAGCGGTGGAATGTAGACAGTGAATACATCACTTACTTTGGGACTGTGTCATATCACAAGCAATGAAATAGTGAACAACAGAGCATTGTGTGTTTTCATATGATACCTTTGTCCAAAATACCAAGAAACCTATATAAGTGGGGCAGATTTGACTGGGAAATCATTGTAGCAACAATATGGGCTGCAAATGAGGAAAAACACTGTCAAAGTAACATTGACAAGGGGCTGATTATTATGGCCAAGTGCCTGCAAATGAGTGTGTTTGAAATGGTGCAGCTCGTCAGCTATTCGTGTGCTAGTGCTGAGAGACTACATGGAAAGTGGTTTGTTGGTAAAACTTCTATCAAGCAACACGACACTGGACGTCCATACTTCATCACAAAACATGGATGTAGGTGGCTTCCCCATTATGTAAAGCAGCATAGGTGGCAATATGTGGCAGATCTGATGACAGAGTATGATACTTGTGTGGGCACAAATGCTTTGGAGAACAGCATTCAGCGCACACTATTGAATATGGGGCTTCTCGGCAGGTGACCCCAACATGTTCTCTTATTGACCCAACAACAACATCCAATCATTATTGTAGTGGATTGTGTGAACATTATAGCAAGCCACCTGCGCCCTTTTATGTTTGACGTCTTCCCAGACAGCAATGGCATCTTCCAGTGGCATAACTGTTGATATCGAAGGCCAAACTCTTGCTATAGTGGTTTGAGAAGCACAACAATGAACTCACGATGTCTCGACTACCAAATTTGCCTGATCTGGACCCAATGTAACAAATGTGGGTCGCACCAGTTCTGTGTCCACATTATCATAGGCCTGTAATTTCTAGCAACTGCGTGACCTGGGTGTAATCATTTGGTGCCCCACACCTCCAGAAACCTACCAAGGAAAAGTCAAATCAAGGTCACACACAACAGCTGCTGTAATGTATTCCAGAAGTGGACCAATATGTTTTTAAGCAGTAATGTTTTGGTTCATCAGTGTATATGTGATGCTCTCTTGAGGAATTTTTGACTGATGATTGGTCAGTTTATTTGGGGGATGTGACCAAACAGCAGGGTCATCGGTCCCATTGGATTATGGAAGCATGAGGAAGGAAGTTGGCCATGCCCTTTCTAAGAAACCATTCCAGAATTTGCCTGAAGCAATTTAGGGAAAGCAAAGAAAACCTAAATCAGGTTGGCTGGACACAGGTTTGAACAGTCATCCTCCCGAATGCAAGTCCAGTGTGCTAACCACTGCCCCACCTTGCTCGGTTTTGCCTGATGAAATCCAGTACGTTACACTAGTTTGCCGATGTTCTACAGAAACTAAAATAACACTGGGTGTACCCAAAGCAAATTTAATTGGATTGCTAATGGTTTCAACATGCACAAACAATTCTCATATTGGACTAGGGTAGGAGCAAACTTTTATGACACTGCTTTAGTCTATAGGAAACATATAGGTGCACTGTGATTGGAGAGGGGGAAAAAAATGCAGACCAACTTCAGACAGTATTTCCTCTTGGTATATTGAAGGACAGCACAATGTCTAAGAGCATAAATTGCAACATCTTGAAGACAGAGGTTACAATCCTCACAAAACACTGTTGGGTAAACTTAGAGAACTGGTATTTATTTATCTGTCTCAAACCACATGTATACAGTTAGAGAGTGGTTTGTTAGGATGGACAAAAACCCAAAAAACACATTTTACAAAGATTATTTCAAATGATGTTACAAGGTACACGGGATATAAGAAATATAAAACGAAGAACAGTTTGGTCAACAAGAGCACAGTACAATACAAAAGACAACTGACACAATGCTAATAAAATAATGAAAACAATATGGAAAAAGATGAGGGGTTAACAGAAATTTAAACAAAAACTGAAACTCGGATAAATTGAGAACAACCAATAAACAAAAATTCTTAGCTGACAATGGATTCTAGTAAATAGCATTAACTTTTGTTGAATTTAAATAATTGTGTGGGGCACATTCAAATGTGTGCTGGCATTATGTTATTTCTATTTAAACATTCCAAATCAGCAAACAACTTTCATGATAATTATATTGCTGAACATTTAACAGCAAATGAGAGTTTCACTCTGCAGCAGAGTGTGCGCTGATATGAAACTTCCTGGCAGATTAAAACTGTGTGCCGGACCGAGAATCGAACTTGGGACCTTCGCCTTTCGCAGGCAAGTGCTCTACCAACTGAGCTACCCAAGCATGACTCACACCCTGTCCTCGCAGCTTTACTTCTGACAGTACCTCGTCTCATACCTTACAAACTTTACAGAAGCTTCGCAGGAGAGCTTCTGTAAAGTTTGTAAGGTATGAGACGAGGTACTGTCAGAAATAAAGCTGCGAGGATGGGGCGTGAGTCATGCTTGGGTAGCTCAGTTGGTAGAGCACTCGCCTGTGAAAGGCAAAGATCCCGAGTTCGAGTCTCAGTCTGGCACACAGTTTTAATTTGCCAGGAAGTTTCATTTAACTGCAAATGATAGATTATTCTCGTTATTCGTCTAAGTTACACACACATTTCTTTTTCTAATGGGAGTTGTGTTTTCAATAGAGACATTCTCCTTCTTCATCACACATTTTATTACAAACACAATTTCTAAAATGTAAATGCAAGAAAGAGGAAGAATATTTAAATCTCTAACAAAGGCTTAAATGAACTATTTTTATTATTGTTCTGATTATTCTCTTTTGCTTCCTGAATGGTGTCAGGGCATGAGGAGAATTAACCCAAAAGATAACACCATCAAGATGTACACCCAGAAACTCTGAAGATTCCATACGTATGAGGTTTTGATCATTACATTTAATGTTAAACAATTCCTGTAATTTCAAGCTCACTTGGATATGAATGAAATGTGGTTGCCTGCATTCAGATAGTGTGACAACTTCACTATAGACATCATTTGCAATTTTCTGAAGGTTATGGCTGGCTACATTGTTAACCATAACGGTCATCTGATTTTGATAGTGTTTCCGATAGACTACTGAACATTTGTTCCCATATGACATGCCCTGTCTCATCCGAAATATATGGTGCATCACTAACTGAACACATTTTTCCCGAGAAACTGAAATACGCCATTGTCAGACCCCTCCATACGAAAGATGAGTTAGTTACTTTCATATTCCATGGCTCACTTTAAACAACAGATTGTAATGATGTGAAACAAGCCATTTTAAATTCACATCACAAATTAATTTGTACATATGGTTACATCCTGGACATTCAGAAGGTTTTTTTCCCAGAAAGAAACTGAAGTTTCTTTTCAAATTTTAATGTGCTGCCAGACATTTTATGTCACTGGCTAAGTGATCAAAAAATTTTGTTGCAGCACTGTGCATCCCTTTTTGTGCTGAAGACAACCTTGATGTGGAATAATGAATGTCATTTTTCCTTCTGGTAACATAGTAATGTACAACATTGTTCTTTTTGAACTGTAGTGGATTATTTACAACAAACTTCACAACGCAGTAAATATACTTTAAAACAGTAGTCACAATGCCCAGCTCCTTAAACATATGCTGGCAATATCATCGTAGGTGAGCACCACATAATATTCTTACAGCACGTTTTTCAGCAATGAAGACTTACTTTCATAAAGATGAATTACACCAGAACATTACTTCATACAACATTACTGAGTGGGGATATGTTTGCGAAGTATGTCAATTTTCCACTTTGTCTCTCTTCAAGATTTGCAATTATTGTAAGTGCAAATGTGGCTAAATTAAGTTGTTTTAGCAGTTCCAAAATGTGCTTCTTCCAATTTAAATTATCATCAACATGGACACACAAGAATTTTGAAGTTTCCACACTGTTTATAATTTCCTCGCCATGTGTTACACTTATCATTGGTGCCATACCCCTAGATGTGCACAGTTGAATATGTTGTGTCTTTTTAAAATTGAGGGCGAGACCATTTGCAGAAAACAAGTCAATAATACTCTTAATAACTTTGTTTATCATTTCTTCTGTGATGGGAGAGATGTCCCTAATTACTGATCTGTTTCACTGCTGACATTTTCCAAAATTTTAGACAATGTGATGTATTCTACAATAGTACCTTACCTGAATAACAATAATATCACCTGCATATCGCAGTTTGGATTTTAGAAGAGTTGTTCCAATGAGAACGTCATTTACATGTTCATTCATCAAATTTTACAAGCACTAACTAGTAAAATAGTGCCAGTTGGTATTTGCACTGACCTATCTAAAGCATTTGACTGTGTGAATCACAATATTCTCTGATAAATTGAATTTTTATAGGATTGACTGTATAGCCAACCAGTGGATAATGTCATATCTAACCAAAAGATTGCATGAAGCTGTACTCTGTAATTCAACATATGTAGTCCATGGACATTAGCCTGACTGGGGAGACATCACGTACGGAGTCCTCCGAGGCTCAGTCTTAGGTCCACTATTGATGATCATATATGTAAATGATCTGCGTCAATGGAAGCGTCCGATTTCACCCATCTGCTTTGACCAGTGACGTAATGGTGGCGGTGTGTGTGACATCACTATGACATGGAGTTTTTGAGTTGGTTGTGTTGTAGATGTCGCGTTATTGTGTTGGTGTATGTGTATGTGTTAAGTGTACCATGTATTGGGTTCATTTGAGGTTTGGTTATGATAGTGGTAACATCACTTTGAGTGTACGTAGTTGGTGCAGTAATGTAGTTTGGAAGTGTTTCCAGTGAGTTATTAAGTTTTTTTTTTGTTAGGTCTTCTTGGTTTGGTGTTTGTTGTGGGGAAAGAAGGGTAATTTTTTGCCTTTTTTTTCTTTTAAAGTATGGGTATGACAGGGAAATTCACTAGCACATTATTGCGTGTAGAGATTGGTGAAGATATGATGCCTACTTTTAAATTATATTGTGGAATATTTTAGGTGCAACATTTGTGGCAATAATATGAGGCTTACAAGAGTTCTGGTATCTTGGACTCAAGTTGCATATACGTGGCAATGTCAGCAGGATAATATCTGGCGGTCAATTGGACACAGTACCTGATTCAAGAAATCAGGGTGGCCATGAGGGAGTGTTTTTTTGCTCACTTATTATTTTTGTTATCGATCCTCTATCAGTTTTTGTGCGCATGAGACTGGTATCAGTGAGAGTTGAGTGTTGGATTGGTTTCCATTTTGTCGAGCAGTTTCTTCTGAGTATGTTAAGTGTAAAGGGAAGTTAGATGGGCTGGGGGTGGTTGCTGAGATTAATGAATCGCAGTTTGGTAAGGGGAAGTATGGGAGGGATAGTTCTCAGGTTGGTTAGTGGGTGTAGGGTGCTGTTATTTCGGAGGTGGGTATGCTGATTGTGTTTTTATTGGTTTGGAGGGTTGTTCTAAGAGGACATTGGTGGGTTTGATTGAGGAATGTATTGAGGAGGGTAGCTCTATAGTTTTTGATGCATTTTTTCCTGTGGGGATTTGGGGAAGAGGGGTTATGATCATTTAGTAGTTAATCACAGTATTGAGTATAAAGATTATGAAACTGGGACTTTTGCTATCAGGATAGAGGGGTTTTTGGGGGCAATTAAAGGGGGGGGGGGGGAGGGGGGGAGTGTAACGGAAAATGTAAACATTTATTTAAACAATCATTAAAGCCATATTTATTAATGTACAAATCTAAAATTTTGCATGTTTAAAGCAAAAGAGCTGTGTTTTAATCGAAAAATACAATAAGATATGCATGATTAATATTTTGCCAGAAATCTGAATTTTTAATTTTTTCCATTGTCTTTTTATAAAAAGCCACAACTCAAATTCTAATCATGCAATTAATCTGAAAATTTCATTGTACTGTCCTGAGAAGGTTATAAGACCACTGAACTACCGTTATTAATTTAAGGTACAAACTGTACCATTAACAGAGTTTTTAATTTTGCACATCCAGAATTAACTTTTTCCCCCACATACAATCAACTATAAATCAAAATGCAATTGCAGGATCTCATATTTTTTAGTTCCAGGGAGACAGCTACAAGCTGCGAATAGTTCCTGAAAATTTGATAGCATTAGCAAACATACTTTTTGAAAAAAGGTTTCTAATAACGTAAAAAATTTAAAACAGAGAAAATGAGGTTCAAAGATTTTCTCCTCATACTACTACATATAATTAGCTTATCTCAATTTTAAAATCCTTCATACTGATACACCTCATCCCCCTACTTTCTCTCCTCTTCGAATCTGCCTGGCCTGTATTTGCAGGTAAGACAATGATCTGTAAGCTATCTTGACCCTGCTCTCGTCGATGGTGTAAAATGCTTTTGTTGTAAACAAACTAGGATCGACACGAATTCTCTTCAGCACCTCAATTCTGTCATTATTTCCGTTATTGTAACATAGAACTGCACCATAGACACCTATTTTGAGTACTTCAAGTCCACAGAATGTCTTTTTGAGCATCTAATCCAAATTAAATTATTTTTGCATTTTGTGTCTCTTCATGAAGACACTTTCTCAATAAATTAGGTTTTGCAAGAAACCTGAACATGGGCTTAATTGCATTCATAACAGGTTCTGCTAACGAGTGTTTATGTGAATACGTCTCATTTCTGTTGTTGAACTAACACCAATCGTCTTTCGGACATAGATTGTGCATTGGTGTTTAATCAGTGGATAGGTTGTGGAAAAAAATTGCCCACACAGCATGGCTCACTGCCTCTAAATTGTGTGTGCTATTCCTGATAGCTCTCCCATAAAATAACTGAAGAGAATCAATTTCTTTCTGAGTAAGCCCGCCTTTTCCTACTAGTGGTTTTCCATCCTCAAGTACTTCACCTTTCTCCTCTCTTTCAGCAAGCAATGAAACCTACCACCAAGCCACTTTTGGATGTGGCCAACATTCCAATTTTTCTATTGTTGTATTGTACAGATTTTTATCTCTTACAGCTTTGAACAAAGAGGAGTCCCCATCACCAAGGTATGTAGTATATCTAATACCACACTGGTCCTAAGATCTGGAGAACATCCTCACAACTGCAGCACCCTCTGTGCCCCCACTTGAGCCACTATAATTTTTAGAGCATGCTACTGCATGCTTTTCTTGCCACAGTTTCTCACTGTCTCCATTGTTGAACATTTTCCTTGTTGCACACTGGTGGCAGTATTTAGACATAATTTCTACATCTAAAACTTTACCTGAGACAATACCAATAACAGATGCATCCCCATGCAGAGATGTGTGACCCCTTTGCGGGTCTCATCTACAGAAACACACAGTTCAGTAGCATTTGTAAGAGATTCATTGTTATGAATATCTACCCCAGGATTATTTCTTTTTGGTTTACTTCCACCAATTCCTCCACAACTTTTTTCATAGAAACTTTGGCAGTATCGCATATAGCATCAGACATTTCTTCATTTATTTTTTCAAACCTTGCACAAGATGGAGGCATGTTCAGAAAACCACACAATAAATTACCTCCGTCCCTGCATGCTGAAGCTGAGAGCTTATGTTCTTCATTTCAGGTGGCCCTTTTTTTCCCCCTAAACAGAGTTTTTTCCACCACCCATTATGCATCAATCTAGACTTCCATGTAAAGGTTTGCGAATTCAACCTTCCACCTACTAACGTGTGTTAGTATTGTCAAAATGTAAATAAACCACATGCAAGAAAGTTTTCAGGCAAATATCGAAATGTCAGCCAGAGATACAGATGTCATCCAAAGATATCAAAGAAAATAGCCTTTACACTGACAAAAATTCCGTTGAAGCAAGCAGATTCTCAAATGTCAGAAAAGGTGATAGTGGCCACCAGTGCAGAGTTAATCAATTTAACAATTTAAAAGCATTTCTACAGGTGCTCTCACGATAAAATTCACACACAACATAGATTAAACCGTGTAGATCAAGAAAATAATACTTTCGAAAAATTGAATATTTTTGGACCAAAATCCATCATATCCCCCCCCCCCCCCCTTAAATCAGTTATAGGGAGGGGGAAGAGGCACTCTTCCCATCTGCAATGTCATTTAGTTGAGTATTGCTGGCAGAAGAGTGTCCTCGAAGATTATTGTATTTTTCGCATTTTTTTTTTAGGGCTGTGAGGAGGATGTATAGGCCGAGGGTGTGGTGAGTTAAGAGGGTTGGGTTTGTCTGGGTGTTGGGGGAGAGGGTACTGGTTATGGAGTTAATGGGGCAGGTTGTGGGAGGGGGGAGTGGGGGGGGGGGGGGAATTGTTTTGAGATTATGTTGTAGAGGACCAGTTTTTGTTGTTTTGTAAGGCATGATTGATTTTGGTTTATTTTTGTGTCTTTTATTCGTTTGTGGTTTTTCTTTGAGGTGGGAGGGTGATGAGGGTGGTTTGGGGTTAGTTTATGGGTGGTGGTTTGTGTGTAGTTTAGAAGTTCTTTTTTTTTTGTTGGTGTGTGTGTGTGTGTGTGTGTGTGTGTGTGTGTGTGTGTGTGTGTGTCAGCAACCTAGATTATATTGAAGGCTGCTGGTTTCAGTAAGTAATTTTTGTTTTGGGTTTATTCTATAGTAATTGTGATGTTTTGTGTATTTGTGGTAGGTGTTTTAACTGATTTAGTGATGCCCTATGTTTGGGTTTTGGTTCTACTTTTCGTAGTTGTAAGTGTTGGATTTTTGGAATCGAGATCTGCAGTTGAGCTATATAGGTCACGGGAAATGTCCAATTCCTGTTTTTTTGTTGGTGTAGCGAAATACTGTAATTTTGTTTTTTTTTGTGATATTGTTTGTTTTGGGAGTGTTCTGCGTTTTTTTTATTGTTGTATATTTAGCTTTTCCCCATCCTAACCCCACAGTTTTCCACAGTTGTACAGTTTCATTTTATTTTTGGAGTGAGATGTTACTGTGTAATTTTTATATTTTTTCACATTCGTTGGTGTGTGTATGAAGTGACGTCATTGTCATCATATTGGATACGCTGAAAGTAGTGGTGTCCACCTTTTGACGATGCCATGGGTCAAAGCAGACAGGTGGAATCCGACATCTAATAAACAACAAGCAGAATTAATTGGTTAGTTGGCTGATATGAAGGAGGGGACCAAACAGTGAGTTCATCAGTCCCATCGGATTAGGGAAGGAAGTCGGCCATGCCCATTCAAAGGGACCATCCTGGCATTTGCCTGAAGCAATCTAGAGAAATCATGGAAAACCTAAATCAAGATTGTCTGATGTGAGTTTCAACCAAATGTGAGCCCAATGTGCCAATCACTGTGCCACCTTGCTTGGTCAGAATTAGCTCTTTTTGCATATGACAGTAGTAATGTAATCAATCCATGCACACATACAGAAACAGAAGAAACAGTAAACAATTTTCTTAAAAGTATCATTGCCTGATTTTCTGCACATGATCTCACCCTCAATTTTAAAATGATAACATATTCACTTCTGCACAAGTAGGGATACTGCACCAATGAGAAGTGTAACACATGAGAAAATAATAGATAGGGTGGAAACTTCCAAATTCTTATTGGATGAGAATTTGAACTGGAAAAAAGCACATCTTGGAACTCCTAAAACAATGTAGTTCAGCCACATTGCCACTCAGAATCATTGCAAATCTTGGGAAGAGACTACTCACTAAGCTGAAATATTTCATTTTTCATTCAATAATGTCATATGCAGTTATGTTCTGGGGTTAACTCAGCTTTAAGAAAGACAGTCTTCATTGCTCAAAAACGTGCTGTAAGAGTAATATGTGGTGCATACCCGAGATCATTTTGAGTTGGGCATTGGGACTACTGCTTCACAGTATATTTATTCACTCACAAAATTTGTTGTGAACAATTCACTGCAGTTGAAAACGAACAATGATGTACATAATTACAATACCAGAAGGAAAATTACATCCATTACTCCATGTTAACATTGTCTTTAGCACAAAAAGAGGAGCACAATGCTGCAACTAAAATTTTTGATAACTTCTGCAGTGATAAATTGTCTGACAGATGGCAAAGTAATATTTGAAAACAAACTAAAAAAAAAAGTTTCTCCCTAACAGCACCTTCTATTCTGCAGAAGAATTTCTATTACTTGTCATGTGTAAAAGGTGGTAAGTAGAAATTACTAAGTCACATCTGTCAGAATTTAAATAAATTACCCATATTTAAAAATTAAGTTGTGATTTGTATGTTAAATGAGTCATTTCACTTTGTTACAATTTATCATGCAAATGATACATGGAACATGAAAATAACTAACTTTCACCACCAACAACTGTAAAATGAGTCTCTAAGCTGGTACACACTAGAAGGTCATTAATAGGGTTTACTAACATGAGCTACCCAAACACAAAGCCCTGTGAGATTCCACAGTTGACAGCTGTCCCACTTACACCTTTATTAACAGAGTCTAAGACTTGGGTGGTAAATGAGAATAAGGCCTGTTCAATTTGACTTTTGTTCAATGAATTACTGGAGTTGAGGTGGTTACCTAGCTCGCCTTCTATGGACAATTGTTTCTAGAATTTTTTAGAAGCATGTTAAAAGGAAAATTTGACTTTATCACCCTGTTTATAACGTATTTTAATAACAGCATACTTCTTGTTGCAACGATTCATTAAAAATATGGCACAGTCTATCACTTATCGGGTAATAACACAATTCTGATGGATATTTCGTCAGTTATCAGCGGAGATTTTATTTGTCCATTTCCTTGATTATCCTATCTTCATTTTCAGTGACAGGAGAAATTTGACTAAGGTTGGTATTTGTGAGACCCACTTTTTGGTGTCCACCCTCTGCCTCATCAACAGAGCCCCTAAATCCAATTTGGGATGCAGTTTACGGGAAATGAGTGTTGAAAATCTCTGCTACTTCAGATTTATTTAAAATGATCCCATTAGGACCGACTTCACTTAAATTCTTCCTATCGCTCTTTTTATTATACCTCATATGGTCTTAATTTTATTATTGGAAGCATCAATCTCAAACTTAATAGTCATGCTCTTTACCTTTCTCTGAAGCTTTTTAGAATGTTTCAGTATAATCTGTAGAGTGCTTTTCTCTCACATACACTGCAGTCTCTAAATGAGGTAAACGGCTATCACTTTCCTTTCCATGGAGTTTCGATGCCTTGAGTAACCAAACATTTATTAGTGGGAGCGAAGTAGTTTATAAAAACATTTATATTTTTGGGAAAGATTTATTGAAACAAGGAAATGAAAATCCTATAAAAAAGATTCGACTTGTCTACATTTTCAAAATTGTAGACTGGACCCCAATTGATGTCCTGTAAATAATTTTGGAAACTTAAGATCTTTATAAGTGATACACCTTAAAGTCCTATCACAGAAATTGACTAACTGTTATGTAGGGAAAAACCTTTGATAAATAAATGCCCGTCACTGTCAGAAAAATCATTTAAAATCTGCTTTACTGTTATGCTGTGGCTTATGGTCTTGTCAATGAAATTAATCTCAGTGAGAGACTTGACAGTGACCTGTGTTCACGGAATGTGCAAATCAGTCCTGTTATTTTCAGTAACAAATTTAACATTAAGCCACACAAACTAATAATATTTCTTATTATAAGGAAAACAATTTACAAAAGACTCAAACTGTTTTAAGAAAATATTCTGTTTCCCTATAGGAATCCCACACATTGTAAGTGCTGATAACTGCAACATTTGAATTAATTACAATCCGATAAACTGTTGCTCTATGCAGTATTACCTTGAACTGTAATTAAAAACAAAAATACTTATTTCCTTGAGACAAACAATTATTTGTACAAACAAATGATAGTAAACTAGATCTTCCCCCAGAATCTTGTTTATGGCAATGAGTGGAAGTAATACCCCTACTGGAAGTAGAACGAGCTACCAAAAGCTCAATGCAGTTTATTCTGGAACAGAAATATTTTCAGCAATTCTTTCATTTTGATTAGTTTGTCAGTGTAAAATGATGTTTTCTTAACAAAACCAAAGTTAGTTTTCAGGCATCTAGAACATGCATCAGGTGGTAGTTAAGCTTTTTAGAATGTTTCAGTATAATCTGTAGAGTGCTTTTCTCTCACGTAAACTGCAGTCTCTAAATGAGGTAAACGGCTATCACTTTCCTTTCCATGGAGTTTCGATGCCTTGAGTAACCAAACATTTATTACCCAAACAGGTAATCAAAGTTAGCATAATCACTACAGTATATGCAGTTGTTTCCTGATTAAAGAAGAGGTATTAACATCACATCCCTATAGAAAATGGGGACTTAGCTGGTGTACTGAGATTTTGAATGAAACTTCATATAATGTGACTGACTGAAAAACTCCATTCAGTATCCTATTTTAAAGTCTGATGATTCGTCAAAATACAAAGTTAAATGCCAACGGGAAAATATTCATTTAACAATCAGATGTGCCTCACGTAAAGGGGGCGAAAATATTGAACTTAACGTATGATTCTGCCCATTTCCTACTAGGATAAAATTTGTCTGTGTGTGAGAACTCAATTTCGTCATTCCACCACCACAATAACGTAGTATAAGGTTCCATAGCTCACATCAGGTATATAACGGAGATAGGTTTCAGTGTATGCATCCAATGATAAAAAAAACACACACACATGGAATGACAAATTTCATCAGAGCACAACTGACGGCGATCTTTCACATTATGGTGCTACAGCGATCATGAAAGCATTTCCCGTTTATATTCACTCCTATCAGCCACCACAGAGAGCATAATACTCTAATTTCCAAAACTCGATCATTAGTTAATATCTAATGCTCTACAAATAAATTCTCTCATATGATCAATATTAAAAAATGAAATATACAACTGCACTGAGCTCTTTCAACAAAATGTTTACAGTATAATCTCATCGACGAAAGACATTTCTCTTTTGATCACGTAACAAGTAATTCAGATGGACGCATATAAAATACATGGTTTGCCCTTACACATTAATGAAAGCAGACGTACAAGTAAAACTTCCGCAAGTCGTGTAACTTTGCTACATGTTACTCCTGAATATATATATTTATCACAACTGATTTGGATACACACATCATATTACTCTATAATCAACAAAGAAAAATATTTGTTTGTTGATTTTGCAGTCAATCACTACATAATTTACATGGTGATGAACAGTCTGTGGCTACATAATGCGCTGTCAGGCTAAGGTTATGTTGCTGATATCTGGTCCATTTCCAATCTTATGCATGGATTTTGCTTTAGTTTTAGTTAGTTGCACTTCTATTTCACGGCAACCAAACGACCACGAGTTGTAAGCACTATTTGATATGCAGAAATCAAACGCGAAGGGGCAAATGAAAACGACCTTCCTTAACAATTCCATAGTCCATCAGCACCCCTCTGCCAAAGAAATGGAATTCAGGGTGAAGCTGCTACACGAGATACCGCAGACTGAGAGCGAACGTTAAAAACAATTTAAAAGCTTATATCGTTTTCTCAAACAGCACACTGTCTTCTTGTACAGTGTTCGTAATTCACTACAGCTTTGAAATACCAACCAGTACTTCATTACTGACCTAACATAATTTTAAACAATAGACATCGAAAGCAAATATTCTATTTATTGATCAAAAGATTAGTGTGTCACTAGGACTCACTTTGCCGCTCGCCGTTCCCCCAGCGACCCCAATAAGGAATGGTGCCTTTCCTTCACTATTGTTAGTTCTATGATTTTCCCGCATTTCATTTCTATGTAAACACGAATTTTGTGCCATTTTGTACGAAAATAATGAACCAATTGTGCGCCGGCAAATTCGTCACTTGAATAAACAAACGCACACACAAAACCTTGTATAGTTTCAAAGTGATTGTAACAGAGTACCTCTACTACATCACCACTTGTGTCTAGGGACAGCGAATGTTGGTGCCGATCGTGTGAGCCGATCGGTTGCGCTCGGCTAGGCTCGGGTTTGTAGCTCCTTGCGCTATGACAGAAAGCGAATGCTCATTGGCTCCAGCTTGCTATGTACTGGTCACGTGTTCAGGTAAGTGTGCGTTTGTTTATCTTAGTACAACTTTCATTTGGAAAATAGAAGAATATAGTTGCAATTTGAGCACATCAACATAGGGCAGTAATAAAAGCTTATATCACCAAAATCTCCAAGATACAAGCACGATAATCAAAATGTTCGTAAAAATTAACAACACTTTCAAACTTTTTTCATTACTTTAAGAGAATGAAAATCATTTGAGAAGCTCAGGAATACAGGTTTCCCCTAAACCTGTACGACCTTACTAGATTACATTCCAAGATCATTCTTCCTGACTTGTAAGCTTGAATGTCTAAGGCCTTACTATCCGCTAAAATTATGGAAAGAATGATGTTGCCACAACGTTCTTCTTCCCACATACCAAATATTAGGCTTCTCATGTGTGTAACATATACAAAATTTCATCAAAATCTAAACTGATGGAAAAAATATTTATGCACTCCTGACCATTAAAATTGCTACACCAAGAAGAAATGTAGATGGTAAACAGGTATTCATTGGACAAATTTATTATACTAGAACTAATATGTGATTACATTTTCTCGCAATTTGGGTGCATAGATCCTGAGAAATCAGTACCCAGAACAACCACCTCTGGCCGTAATAACGGCCTTGATACGCCTGGGCATTGAGTCAAACAGAGCTTGGCCAGCCGGAGTGCCGAGTGGTTCTAGGAGCTTCAGTCTGGAACCGCGCGACCGCTACGGTCGCAGGTTCGAATCCTGCCTCGGGCATGGATGTGTGTGACATCCTAAGGTTAGTTCTAAGTTCTAGGGGACTGATGACCTGTACAGGTACAGCTGCCCATGCAGCTCCAACACGATACCACAGTTCATCAAGAGTAGTGACTGGCGTATTGTGACGAGCCAGTTGTTCAGACACCATTGACCAGACGTTTTCAATTGGTAAGAGATCTGGAGAATGTGCTGGTCAGGGCAGCAATCGAACATTTTCTGTATCCAGAAAGGCCCATGCAGCACCTGCAACATACGATCATGCATTATCCTGCTGAAATGTAGGTTTTCACAGGTATAGAATGAAGGGTAGAGCCATGGGTCGTAACACATCTGAAATTTAACGTCCACTGTTCAAAGTGCGTCAATGCGAACAAGAGGTGACTGAGACGTTTAACCAATGGCACCCCATACCATCACTCCGGGTGATACGCCAGTATGGCGATGACGAATACAAGCTTCCAATGTACGTTCACCGCGATGCGACCATCATGATGCTGTAAACAGAACCTGGATTCATCGGAAAAAATGAAGTTTTGCCATTCGTGCACCCAGGTGCGTCGTTGAGTACACCATCGCAGGCGCTCCTGTCTGTGATGCAGCGTCAAGGGTAAGCGCAGCCATGGTCTCCGAGCTGATAGTCCATGCTGCTACAATCGTCGTCGAACGATTCGTGCAGATGTTTGTTGTCTTGAAAACGTCCACATCTGTTGACTCAGGGATCGAGACGTGGCTGCGCGATCCGTTACAGCCATGCGGATAAGATGCCTGTCATCTCAACTGCTAATGATACGCGGCCATTGGGATCCAGCACGGCGTTCCGTATTTCCCTCCTGAACCCACCGATTCCATATTCTGCTGACAGTCATTGGATCTCGACCAACGCGAGCAGCAATGTCGCGATACGATAAACCGCAATCGCGATAGGCTACAATCCGACCTTTATCAAAGTCGGAAACGTGATAGTACGCATTTCTCCTCCTTACACGAGGCATCACAACAACGTTTCACCAGGTAACGCCGGTCAACTGCTGTTTGTGTATGAGAAATCGTTTGGAAACTTTCCTCATGTCAGCACGTTGTAGATGTCGCCACCGGCGCCAACCTTGTGTGAATGCTCTGAAAAGCTAATCATTTGCATATCACAGCATCTTCTTCCTGTCGGTTAAATTTCGCGTCTGTAGCACGTCATCTTCGTGGTGTAGCAGTTTTAGTGGCCAGTAGTGTAGGAAGAATCTGATACAAAATCTCTCATTTGCCGTATGTGCAATTTAAATACCTCATTTCTGAGATCTTTAAAAGTTTACAAGTCATATCAAACAAACATACACTCCTGGAAATTGAAATAAGAACACCGTGAATTCATTGTCCCAGGAAGGGGAAACTTTATTGACACATTCCTGGGGTCAGATACATCATATGATCACACTGACAGAACCACAGGCACATAGACACAGGCAACAGAGCATGCACAATGTCGGCACTAGTACAGTGTATATCCACCTTTCGCAGCAATGCAGGCTGCTATTCTCCCATGGAGACGATCGTAGAGATGCTGGATGTAGTCCTGTGGAACGGCTTGCCATGCCATTTCCACCTGGCGCCTCAGTTGGACCAGCGTTCGTGCTGGACGTGCAGACCGCATGAGACGACGCTTCATCCAGTCCCAAACATGCTCAATGGGGGACAGATCCGGAGATCTTGCTGGCCAGGGTAGTTGACTTACACCTTCTAGAGCACGTTGGGTGGCACGGGATACATGCGGACGTGCATTGTCCTGTTGGAACAGCAAGTTCCCTTGCCGGTCTAGGAATGGTAGAACGATGGGTTCGATGACGGTTTGGATGTACCGTGCACTATTCAGTGTCCCCTCGACGATCACCAGTGGTGTACGGCCAGTGTAGGAGATCGCTCCCCACACCATGATGCCGGGTGTTGGCCCTGTGTGCCTCGGTCGTATGCAGTCCTGATTGTGGCGCTCACCTGCACGGCGCCAAACACGCATACGACCATCATTGGCACCAAGGCAGAAGCGACTCTCATCGCTGAAGACGACACGTCTCCATTCGTCCCTCCATTCACGCCTGTCGCGACACCACTGGAGGCGGGCTGCACGATGTTGGGGCGTGAACGGAAGACGGCCTAACGGTGTGCGGGACCGTAGCCCAGCTTCATGGAGACGGTTGCGAATGGTCCTCGCCGATACCCCAGGAGCAACAGTGTCCCTAATTTGCTGGGAAGTGGCGGTGCGGTCCCCTACGGCACTGCGTAGGATCCTACGGTCTTGGCGTGCATACGTGCGTCGCTGCGGTCCGGTCCCAGGTCGACGGCCACGTGCACCTTCCGCCGACCACTGGCGACAACATCGATGTACTGTGGAGACCTCACGCCCCACATGTTGAGCAATTCGGCGGTACGTCCACCCGGCCTCCCGCATGCCCACTATACGCCCTCGCTCAAAGTCCGTCAACTGCACATACGGTTCACGTCCACGCTGTCGCGGCATGCTACCAGTGTTAAAGACTGCGATGGAGCTCCATATGCCACGGCAAACTGGCTGACACTGACGGCGTCGGTGCACAAATGCAGCGCAGCTAGCGCCATTCGACGGCCATCACCGCGGTTCCTGGTGTGTCCGCTGTGCCGTGCGTGTGATCATTGCTTGTACAGCCCTCTCGCAGTGTCCGGAGCAAGTATGGTGGGTCTGACACACCGGTGTCAATGTGTTCTTTTTTCCATTTCCAGGAGTGTAGATACATAAGTTACGATGCAATAAATGGCAAGTTATTTTTTACATTTATTGAAGCTGCCACAAAACTAACAAGCGCCGACTGAACAGGCCTTGGAGGCCCAATGGTGCCGCCCAGCGCTGAGTCGTCCTCAGCCCTTGGGCTTCACTGCATGCAGATATGGAGTGGCATGTGGTCAGCACACCGCTCTCCTGGCCGTTGTGTTTTCGTGACGGTGCCGCTACTTCTCAATGAAGTAGCTCCTCAGTTAGCCTGGCAAGGGCTGAGTGCATCCCACTTGCGAACAGTACGGCAGAGCTGGACAGTAAGTGCTAGCCAAGCCTGACAGCGCTTAACTTCAGTGATCCGACGGGAACCGGTGTTGCCACTGAGACAAAGCATCCACACGTTTTTAAAACGTTTCAGATCATGTGGTCACTCACTTTCACTGTAATGATCTTATGTTTACTTGCCTAATTCTTCCTTATTTACGTCTGATGTGATGTACTAACGATAATGTCGTCGACTGTGGAGCTGTATGGCATTTGAATGTGCTTCGAAATAATACAATAACATGTGTTTCCATACAAAGCAAAACAGCAGTAATGAAAGGTACAATACGCGCAAAAAATAGAGGGCTCTTTCAAAGCGATCCCAAACAAAATATCTAAAATGGAAACTTATCAATTCTTCCCATGCGTTTTCAGTGATTTGCCAGGATGATTCTTAGAAACCGTTTGAACAATCCAATGCTATGCATGCCTTGTCCTGTGTATGTACCAGCTCCCAAGGAAGATTTCTAGATGAAGCGAAGTTATTCTTTCTGCTGCTCTTCTGCAGCATTCAGTCACAAGCAAAATAATTTTTTCAGCATTGTTACGTATTACTGATTTCGTTCTAACAGTGGGCCTACCACCATACATTGTAGGAGACTCCTAAGAAGTGCCACGTACTGTAGCACTCATTTTGATAACATATTGCACACACACACACACACACACACACACACACACAAACACACACACACACACACACACAAAAGCACCCAGAACAGTGAAGTGCAAAACAACAAAACAGACGACTCTGACTACCTCACACAGTTTGGTCAGTTACCGTACCTAATATTGGCTGTGTCCACAAAATAAATGACTGTTGGTCGAACCCTTCTGACATCAACCGACTTCTACTGTTTATGCCGACTAAAAGTTAATACACTGTGCATAAAAACACATCAAACAGTATTTACCACAAATAGTGGCCATGAAAGCGATTTTTCTGTGATTAACACTATGCATTTCAAATGGCAGCTTGCACACAAACCATCAATAGCACCACAGAATACACCAGGACATCATCATCAAAGGAAACTTAGGATAAAGTTTTGAAGTTGACGGTGATGGACAGACAGTGTCATCGTCCGCTAATATTGGGCAGTTACGCTAGTCTAGAGGCACTCCTTCATGCTATTGTAGAGGACTTTGGCTTTGTGTTTTCTGAAGGTTTGCTTTATTACTTGCTTAGTATATGTGACACATTGTGAATGTAGCATAAGGGCTAAGATAACGAAGAAAAAAAGGTTTTATCTTACCTGGCCAAAGAAATAACCTACACTGTATGGTAATCCAAAGAGATTAAACAGTTTTCATTAAACATACGGTATCTTTTAGTGAAACTGTCAGCACTATTGATTAAAAACACAGTTCTTTGATGTTATTCGGTAGTTAAAGAAAACAATATAGAGAGATGAAGTATTCCTTTCTTAATATTGTTTGACACATTTATCTTCATTAAATAAATGTTGGTGCTATGAAATGTCTAAACAACACTTTTTGGATTCTTTCAGTTCTCAGCTTTGTCTCAGAAGACCTTTCTCAAGAACATTCGTTATGAATTTTGCTTTGTCCATTTATAAACTCTACTATCATTCCTAGTTCCTTAATTCTGATAATATACTCTGACTTTTGTATCATGGTCTGTATCTCATTGCCTCACTTTCACCGTTCAGTGCTGGGTTAAGTGAAATGAAGCTGTGTTGGTGTCTCATCTATTATGAACACATCTGCAACTGATGGTGTTGTGTCCTCCCATTCCATTACGTTCTGTGTACGTCCTGTGTGACTCTATCTCATATCGGTCAGTGACAACTGACTGGAATTGCCACTTTGGAAGGTTGGGATCACTTTCTTCTTACTTGGATTTGGTAGAAGGTGTAAGCTCTTTGCATCCACTGCTTATAGTACTGCAGAGAGAAATACTCAAATGTGAGGGATGCATAACA
Source organism: Schistocerca cancellata (assembly GCF_023864275.1). Taxonomy (NCBI): domain Eukaryota; kingdom Metazoa; phylum Arthropoda; class Insecta; order Orthoptera; family Acrididae; genus Schistocerca; species Schistocerca cancellata. Next base: position 813,066,445 of record NC_064629.1, on the reverse strand, counting down.
TCATCCACTAGATCAGTATGAATAAATCAAATATGGGAAGGACTTCTTGTCAAACTAATTCTTCTTTATCCAAGACGACTAGTAGCTGTATTGTCTGTGTAAGGAAATGTGGTGGCCCAATTGGCTATAAAAGAGAAGGAACTATCACCTCATAGTTAGCTGCGAAACTATTGACAATAAGGTTTCAATAGTAGATCATAGACTCTCGCAAAAGTGGGATAATCAGAAGAAACTACGAGGGATCAAGATCAATCTGTTAGAAGCACCAATCAATAAGCACTCATGCTAGCTATTGAACTGGATAAAAATTTCAATTTGACTTTGTACACTGTTCATGAACACTGTCAAACTGCAGGTTTCCATCACTGGAATCTCTCAAAAATAAAAATAAACAGCATAGACCATTACATCTCATCATGTAGAAGCAAACATAGCATTCTGCCTCAAGTGCCTTCAATCTGGTACAGATTTCTGGGACTTGACGATATGGTCTTGTAACCTCCCCCTCACTTATCGACCTTAATGACAGTGAAAAATTAAACCGCGTGTACCTAATGGAAATTTGGGAAAAGCAATCGTCACCGAAGTTAATCTGTCGGTAAAGAGGGAGGAAAGGGTTACATCTTAATGACAGGAAAACTGCTAATGAAACAGGTGGAAATTAATTTTGAAAAGGGGTAAAGTTAATAAAGAAAGTAAATGTGCGGCCGTTAAGTTAACAATTAACTAGCGGTAATTAGATATTTGAGATTTGGGGGAAATTACGGTCGCCAGTCCTAAGGACAATTACTATAGTAACTGAAAAAGAAAGGTTATTACACATATAATTAGCACTAGAAGCGTGGCAACTGAAGGTTGACACGTGCAGTGTGAAAACTGAAAGTTTGTCAGAAGTAATAAATTTCGCTACACTCTGACTTAATTTAGCAAAAGAATTAATAAAACAGGAAACTCGAAAGTTAATTTAGTGACTGAAGTTAATAGTGAGCTTTCATTCTGAAGCACATCGAAATTCAGTAAAATATGGTTAGTCTTGGACTACCTCAACAATCATTTCAAAAGCTACTTGAATCTACGCAATTTAGAAATAAGGGATTTAACTTTGAGCATGAATTAAATGATTCTGAACAATTAACAGTAGTAAAATTTAGTACGTACCAAGCTGAGCTGCAGTCACAGGTAAGATAAAATACGGTAACAAAACTCGCACTCTCAATTTGTGCTTGTGTAATCTAAATATTGTAGCCAGCTATGAATGCCTTAACTGAACTTTGAAATTAAAGCAATGAAATCGAATTATATTACTTTAATGCTGGTGTTTGAATTTCAACGACACTCGGGTTCATTCCGGAAAAGGAAGGGACCCTGCTTGGTAATGCAATTGGGACAATGAGCAACAAATGTTCATGCTAAGTTGCTGTAATTTTGTGATGCAGCAATTTTAAAAGTTTGAAAAGCTGAGGTCTGCCATACAGTTCTAAAACTTTATGTGCTTCCAGTCTTCCTTGTTGGCTGATTGAAGGTTTGAAGCCGTCGATCGAGGAGGTGGCGACAGTCACCCATTGTCGGCCGTCGCTGTTGCAGAAGCTGGATGTTGGCGCGCCTTCTTCTCGACACGGTCACCAGACGAAACGGGCTCTTGATGTGCGCCAGCTAATGCTTCCCGTCCGCGGCACCATGTCAGAAACTATCATCGCAAGTTGAGCGCAATTACATTCTGCCAAACCCCGAAAGTGCGGCAACTCGCGGGAGCTTCACACAACACACCTGCTCCACTGCACCACCCCAGCCAGACTCTCCTTTGCTCTGCCCACGCTCCACGAGGCAGAGTTAACACTACCAAAGATCCTACACACTTTGATTCTTCACACGACCTATCGATGTAATCGTTCGATAGCAGTTTTCCCTAGGCAAGACCCAGCGTAAAAATACAAATAATATTTACGAAACAAACCAATTATACATCGACATTAATGCATAAATATATATATACAAATAGTAAAACAATTACAATATGTAAAGACACAGAAATGTCATATATTCAGGCAACAAAAATAAGGAAAACAAATTTATAGTACAATAGATGGAAACAGGAGGATATGCATTTACGGCGTTACAGTCTCACGAAATAGTCTTTTGTTGAGACGAAAACCTGTAACATTCGCTTCACTCTAAATCACGTTCTTGCCACAGCACAAAAAAGACAAATAAGCTTGACTTAGAGGCTAGATGATTGCACTCAGAGAAGGAGACATAGCTGAAGCTTCATTCAGGAAGCGTTCAGTGGAAATCATTCAATTTTTATCTGAATGGTTATTTAGTATTTGAATTCAAACAAACATTCTTGATCATTACTGTCTCGAGACTGGGAGCCCTTTTATGAATGAAACTGAGACAGTCTTCAGAATCATATCTTCCTCGTGTGACAGGGCATTATTTGACAGCAGTATATTTGTAGCTCCTTCACATTTTCTCTTTGTTAAGCGTAGATGATGAGAAGTGTTCCACTTAGTACGTCATAATTCCAAAATCAATTATTTCATTAATTTTGTGCTCACAAAAAAATTTAATGATTGCTACATTGCTCAGTCCACAACTGTTCTGGAAAATGAGGCTTTGTGACCCTAAAATGAATAAAAAATGTTATAATTTACCTTCATTTCATTATTCCAAATATTATTTAATTCTTCTGCACTCATGGATCATTATGCCTCGATGAAAATATTTATTTGTCATTGTTCATACAGTCTAATTTCGATATACTATACAACAATGAAGAAAATACCGTTCATAGATGCTCATTGCCTTTTATAACTGCATTTAGACATGAACCTTTCAGTAATTGTAATGTTTCCTCATACAGCCTGCACAATGCAGGCATACAAAATATGCAAAACAGGTACATAGTTTCTGGAGGAATGTCGAGCACCAAACATATTTCAAAATTATTAATTGTAGAACCACTATCAGTTTTTCTTGAATGTGATAGTATTTTATCCTCTTGTCCTCAGATGGCATTAGCAATTTTTTTTAATTATTCTTCTAACACAAATAATTGTCTTCATCTAAAAAACATGTTATCATTTGTGTTTTAAAATTAATGTCACCAAATGGTGCGTTTTTTCCTGCATAAATGGCACAAAATATTTTTAAGACCTTCATGACTTGCATAGTTTGTGTTTCTCCGACGGTAAACTAGCCCACAACTGTTGTAAATGATCCTTGATATCTTGGATACTGGCACTGGGACAGAGTTGACACCTAAAGGGGTCCCACACATGTTCTATCTGTGACAAACCTGGAGATGTTGCTGGTCACAGGAGTACCTCAACATCATACAGTCAGTTCATAGAGACATATGGATGAGCATTGTTCTCTTGAAAAGTGGTACCATAATACTGTTGCACACACATGAGGATGCAGTACGTCCATGACATATCATATTGCCATCAGAGTACCCTCAATCACTACCAACTGCGACATGAAGTCATACCCCATGGCTCAGCAGATTATGGTGCTAGGAGTAAGATTGTTGTGCCTTTCTAAAACAATAAAGGGATGGTACGTCATCCCAGATAACCATACTCACTGCTGATAGTCATCCATTGCCATACAAAACCGTGATTAACTGCTGAATACCATGTGATGTCATTCATTAGCAGTCCATGCTTTCCACTCATGGCACCACTCCTAACATAGCTGTTTCTGTTGTGGAATTAATGGCTGGCCGCTGTGGATAAGCGGTTCTAGGCGCTTCAGTCTGGGACCGTGCTGCTGCTACAGTCGCAGGTTCGAATCCTGACTTTGGCATGGATGTGTGTGATGTCCTTAGGTTAGTTAGGTTTAAGTAGTTCTAAGTCTAGGGGACTGATGACCTCAGATGTTAAGTCCCATAGTGCTCAGAGCCATTTTAACCATTTTTGTGGTATTAATGGTAGTCTATGCATGGGACAGTAATTACCTAGTCTAGCTGCTGCTAATCTCTGACCAACGGTGCAGGCTGATGCAGACTGGAATGTATACCGCAGAGACAGGCTGAACGGAAAAGGGGGAGGCGTGTTTATAGCGATAAGAAGTGCAATAGTATCGAAGGAAATTGACGGAGATCCGAAATGTGAAATGATTTGGGTGAAGGTCACGGTTAAAGCAGGCTCAGCCATGGTAATTTGATGTCTCTATAGGCCCCCTGGCTCAGCAGCTGTTGTGGCTGAGCACCTGAAGGATAATTTGGGAAATATTTCGAGTAGATTTCCCCACCATGTTATAGTTCTGGGTGGAGATTTTAATTTGCCGGATATACACTGGGAGACTCAAATGTTCATAACGGGTGGCAGGGACAAAGAATCCAGTGAAATTTTTTTAAGTGCTTTATCTGAAAACTACCTTGAGCAGTTAAACTGAGAACCGACTCGTGGCGATAACATATTAGACCTTCTGGTGACAAACAGACCCGAACTATTTGAAAAAGTTAACGCAGAACAGGGAATCAGCGATTATAAAGCGGTTAAGGCATCGATGATTTCAGCCGTAAATAGGAATATTAAAAAGGGTAGGAAGATTTTCTGTTTAGAAAAAGTGACAAAAAGCAGATTTCAGAGTACCTGTTGGCTCAGCACAAAAGTTTTGTCTCAAGTACAGATAGTGTTGAGGATCAGTGGACAAAGTTCAAAACCGTCGTACATTATGCGTTAGATGAGTATGTGCCAAGCAAGATCGTAAGAGATGGAAAAGAGCCAGCGTGGTATAACAACCGAGTTAGAAAACTGCTGCGGAAGCTAAGGGAACTTCACAGCAAACATAAACATAGCCAAAGCCTTGTAGACAAACAAAAATTACGCGAAGCGAAATGTAGTGTGAGGAGGGCTATGCGAGAGGCGTTCAATGAATTCGAAAGTAAAGTTCTATGTACTGACTTGGCAGAAAATTCTAAGAAATTTTGGTCTTATGTCAAAGCGGTAGGTGGATCAAAACAAAATGTCCAGACACTCTGTGACCAAAATGGTACTGAAACAGAAGATGACAGACTAAAGGCCGAAATACTAAATGTCTTCTTCCAAACTTGTTTCACTGAGGAAGATTGCACTGTAGTTCCTTCTCTAGATTGTCGCACAGATGACAAAATGGTAGATATCGAAATAGACGACAGAGGGATAGAGAAACAATTAAAATCGCTCAAAAGAGGAAAGGCCGCTGGACCTGATGGGATACCAGTTCGATTTTACACAGAGTACGCGAAGGAACTTGCCCCCCTTCTTGCAGCGGTGTACCGTAGGTCTCTAGAAGAGCGTAGCGTTCCAAAGGATTGGAAAAGGGCACAGGTCATCCCCGTTTTCAAGAAGTGACGTCGAACAGATGTGCAGAGCTATAGACCTATATCTCTAACGTCGATCAGTTGTAGAATTTTGAAACACGTATTATGTTCGAGTATAATGACTTTTCTGGAGACTAGAAATCTACTCTGTAGGAATCAGCATGGGTTTCGAAAAAGATGGTCATGTGAAACCCAGCTCGCGCTATTCGTCCACGAGACTCAGAGGGCCATAGACACGGGTTCACAGGTAGATGCCGTGTTTCTTGACTTCCGCAAGGCGTTCGATACAGTTCCTCACTGTCGTTTAATGAACAAAGTAAGAGCATATGGACTATTAGACCAATTGTGTGATTGGATTGAGGATTTCCTAGATAACAGGACACAGCATGTTATTCTCAATGGAGAGAAGTCTTCCGAAGTAAGAGTGATTTCAGGTGTGCCGCAGGGGAGTGTCATAGGACCGTTGCTATTCACAATATACTTAAATGACCTGGTGGATGACATCGGAAGTTCACTGAGGCTTTTTGCAGATGATGCTGTGGTGTATCGAGAGGTTGTAACAATGGAAAATTGTAGTGAAATGCAGGAGGATCTGCAGCGAATTGACGCATGGTGCAGGGAATGGCAATTGAATCTCAATGTAGACAAGTGTAATGTGCTGCGAATACACAGAAAGATAGATCCTTTATCATTTAGCTACAAAATAGCAGGTCAGCAACTGGAAGCAGTTAATTCCATAAATTATCTGGGAGTACGCATTAGGAGTGATTTAAAATGGAATGATCATATAATGTTGATCGTCGGTAAAGCAGATGCCAGACTGAGATTCATTGGAAGAATCCTAAGGAAATGCAATCCGAAAACAAAGGAAGTAGGTTACAGTACGCTTGTTCGCCCACTGCTTGAATACTGCTCAGCAGTGTGGGATCCGTACCAGATAGGGTTGATAGAAGACATAGAGAAGATCCAACGGAGAGCAGCGCGCTTCGCTACAGGATCATTTAGTAATCGCGAAAGCATTACGGAGATGATAGATTAACTCCAGTGGAAGACTCTGCAGGAGAGACGCTCAGTAGCTCGGTACGGGCTTTTGTCAAAGTTTCGAGAACATACCTTCACCGAAGAGTCAAGCAGTATATTGCTCCCTCCTACGTATATCTCGCGAAGAGACCATGAGTATAAAATCAGAGAGATTAGAGCCCACACAGAGGCATACCGACAATCCTTCTTTCCACGAACAATACGAGACTGGAATAGAAGGGAGAACCGATAGAGGTACCTTCAGGTACCCTCCGCCACACACCGTCAGGTGGCTTGCGGAGTATGGATGTAGATGTAGATGTAGATGTAGAACGTTGCTGTGAGTCCACTGCTTATTCTCAGATGACAGGCACAGATGTGAAGGCGTTATGATATACCTGGAACCATCAAATATTACGTCACGCCTACAGACTGCACTCAGAGTGGCTGAGCCTTGGTTGGAGAAATGGCGTGTTAGAGTAAACGTCGACAAGTGCGAAGCCGTTCTGTTCACGAGAAGACCGAAGCAACTGCGCAAACACCGCTACTGCAGACCAATAACTCTACATGCACGCCCAATACGTTTCCGCGAGAAAGTCAAATACCTCGGTGTCTGGCTGGACCGGAAATTACTCTGGGGGGACCACATACAACACATGACCAACCGAGCTAGCGCGAGGCTCAAACAGCTTTATCCTATGCTCAACAGGCGTAGCACACTGAACAGAAGGGTGTCGAGGTCCATGTACATGACACTTATCCGACCCCTGATGACGTACGCAGCCCCCGTCTGGGGATACGCTGCGCCTACACGCCTGCGCCGTCTGCAGCTCATACAAAACAAGGTACTCAAAATCATAAGCAATGCTCCACGATACACACGCATCGCGGACCTTCACCGGGAATACCGACTTGAGACTCTCACGGAGGTAATCCACAAACTCACCACAAGACTATACAGAAACTCCAGACATTCGCAGAACCCGTTTATTCTGAATCTGGGGAACTACGACCACAACCATAGATGGAAACATAAAAGACCAAAAGACATACTTGCAAGGACATAACATCTATGGCCAAGCTTACGCAAACATAACGGCACAGGCGAGCCCCTGTTAATCAGACGCATTTACTGGATTTCCAGCTGAAATACACTGCCGAATAACTGGCACCATACAGGGAAGCCGTACCGTACACTGCACGCAAACAAGCTCCACACATCCCCCACACAGTGAGATGATCTATGGCCGATCTCCCACTACTGTATAACGATATTGATTGTTCCAGGAAAGTAGCAGCCGCAGCAACTGGGACACATCGCCATCGCCTGTCACGGTAATGATGCATGATACCTATACTAACAAATCCAACCTTGCATGAACTATCGCAGCTAGTAAGCCACTACTGCTCTTACTACCCATCCCACTGTCGCAGAGGTTTTTTTCCCACGGCACGAGCCATGGCACTTTTTTCCCTCTGCTCTTCAAATCGCTACCCTCACTCGCGTTTCGTCCACTATCTATCACCTGATGGACCGTGTTAATGCGTAGCCTTACCCAGACGCACGGACAACATCACAGCCCAGCATCCTGTGATCCACCCACTAGATAACTAACATGTTTACGGAGGTGACAGTAGAACTTTTGGTTTGGTCACCACGTTGGTGCGGGCATGGAGGGGCCCCATCTCTATAAAAAAATTGCTGATAACATTATCTCACGTAAGTACACAGTATCACCTGTCCATTACAGTTATTATTCAATATTGGAAACTGTTCATGCATCTTACAGAGCCCAACAGGCGTGGTATCAATTAAAAATAAGATAAAATTCATTTAACGCCTTCTTAAGAATCCATTATATATATCCATTCCTTCCAATGTAACTATATCAATGTAGACCATATGTGACTTAAATTCAAAGAAATAGTATCGATGACAGTTGAGAGATTTATACCAAATAAATTAGTAAGAGATGGAACAGACACCTCATTGTACACAAAATGTTGCAGAAGTGACGAAAAAAGCTTGTCGTATTTAAAGGAACACAAAATCTCCAAGATTACCAACATTTTGCAGAAGTTCGAAATTTAGTGTGGACATCAATGTGAGATGCTTTTAATACTTCATACAGTGAAATACCATGTCGACATCTGACAGAAAATCCAAAGAGATTTTGGTCATATGTAAAGTACACCCATGCAAAACACAATGAATACCTTTAACACATGATAGCAATGATAATGTTGCTGATGACAGTGCCACTGAAGCGAAGTTACTAAATATGGTTTTCCGAAATTCCTTCACCAAAAAATATGAAGTAAATATTCCAGAATTTGAATCAAGAACAGCTGCAAACATGAGTTACCTAGAAGTCGATACCCTCAGTTAGCGAATCAATTTAAATAACTTCACAAAGGCAAGTCTTCCAGTCTGGATTGTATACCCAGTAGCTTCCTTTCAGAGTATGCTGATGTAAAAGCTCTATGCTTAACAATCATATACAACTGGTGGCTCAATGCAAAGTCCGAACCTAATGACTGGAAAGTTGCACATGTCACACCATTACACAACAAAAGAAACAGAAATAATTCGCTGAATTACAGATACATATCGCTGACGTCGAATTGCAGTAGGATTTTGGAATATATGCTGTGATCGAACATTATGAATTACCTAGAAGAAAAAGATCTATCGACGTATAGTCAGCACATATTCACGAAATATCGTTCTTGTGAAACAGAAGTAATGAGTTCTATCAACAAGGAATCTGGAATTGCTTCCATACATCTAGATTTTTTGACACCATTTCTCACAAGCTGCTTCTAATCAAATAGCATGCCTTCCGAGTATCGTTTCAGTTGTGCTACTGTATTCGTGATTTCCTGCCGAAAAGGTCACAGTTCATTACAGCTCGTTATAACTTTAAAGTCATCGAATAAAACAGAAGTGATATCAAGTGTTCTCCAAGGTAGTGTTTTGGTCTCCCTGCTGTTCCTAACCAAATACATTATTTAGGAGACAACCTGAGCAGCACTCTTGGATTGTTTGCAGATGGTGCTGTCATTTGGTAAACTTATCAGGAGACCAAAACCAATTGTAATATGATTTAGACAAGATAACTGTATGGTGTGGAACGGGGCAATTGACTCTAAAGAATAAAAAGCATTAGGTCCTCTGTGTGAGTACTAAAACGACTTCATTCAATTTTAGTTACATGACAAATCACATAAATCTAAAGGCTGTCAATTCAGCTAAATATTTAGGAATTACAATTATGGACCATATAATTTGGAATCGTTACATCCATATAATTTGGAATGGTCATATGGAATATGTTACCGGGAAGTCGACCAAGGACTGTATTTTATTGGCAGAACACTTAGAAGATGCAACACATCTACTAAAGAGACTACTTACACTACACTTGTCAGTTTTCATCTGCCACTGTTCTTCACAAATAGTACACAGACGTATTATGTGTAGCTCTACAACCATGGAGATAAGAATAAAGGGAGACGCCGTGACATCACTGCTGCGAAGATATGTGAGGCTGAGGGTAGCCACCTTAATCCGACCAAAACATTGGTGCTGTAAGCTTGTGGGCGTAGGCCTGTCGCTCGTTTTTGGAAGGATTTTGCGCTATTATGGTGACTTGTGTGGTATTCAGGTGTACGAATCGTTCTGATTGTGACGCGAAATCGAAGGGAATAACAGTTCATGTGTAAGTTGTCTCGATAAGTGTGATTTTACAACCTCATTGTGAAAGAACGTGTACAACATCTTTACTTGTACTATAGCGAATTTTTCTCTTTTATGATTTTGTTGTTGTTGTTCTTGTTGTTGTGGTCTTCAGTCCTGGGACTGATTTGATGCAGCTCTCCATGCTACTCTATTCTGTGCAAGCTTCTTCATCTCCCAGTACCTACTGCAGCCAACATCCTTCTGAATCTGCTTAGTGTATTCATCTCTCGGTCTCCCTCTACGATTTTTACCCTCCACGCTGCCCTCCAATACTAAATTGGTGATCCCATGATGTCTCAGAATGTGTCCTACCAATCGATCCCTTCTTCTAGTCAAGTTGAGCCACAAATTTCTCTTCTCCCCAATTCTGTTCAATACCTCCTCATTAGTTATGTGATCTGCCCATCTAATCTTCAGTATTCTTCTGTAGCACCACATTTCGAAAGCTTCTATTCTCTTACTGTCCAAACTAGTTATCGTCCATGTTTCACTTCCATACATGGCTACGCTCCATACAAATACTTTCAGAAACGACTTCCTGACATTTAAATCAATACTCGATGTAAACAAATTTCTCTTCTTCAGAAACGCTTTCCTTGCCATTGCCAGTCTACATTTTATATCCTCTCTACTTCGACCATCATCAGTTATTTTGCTCCCCAAATAGCAAAACTCCTTTACTACTTTAAGTGTCTCATTTCCTAATCTAATTCCCTCAGCATCACCCGACTTAATTCGAGTACATTCCATTATCCTCGTTTTGCTTTTGTTGATGTTCATCTTACATCCTCCTTTCAAGACACTATCCATTCCGTTCAACTGCTCTTCCAAGTCCTTTGCTGTCTCTGACAGAATTACAATGTCAACGGCGAACCTCAAAGTTTTTATTTCTTCTCCATGGATTTTAATACCTATTCCAATTTTTCTTTTGTTTCCTTCACTGCTTGCTCAATATACAGATTGAATAACATCGGGGAGAGGCTACAATCCTGTCTCACTCCCTTCCCAACCACTGCTTCCGTTTCATGTCCCTCGACTCTTATAACTGCCCTCAGGTTTCTGTACAAATTGTAAATAGCCTTTCGCTCCCTGTATTTTACCCTTGCCGCCTTCAGAATTTGAAAGAGAGTATTCTAGTCAACATTGTCAAAAGCTTTCTCTAAGTCTACAAATGCTAGAAACGTAGGTTTGCCTTTCCTTAATCTTTCTTCTAAGATAAGTCGTAGGGTCAGTATTGCCTCACGTGTTCCAGTATTGCTACGGAATCCAAACTGATCTTCCCCGAGATCAGTTTCAACTAGTTTTTCCATTCGTCTGTAAAGAATTCGTGTTAGTATTTTGCAGCTGAGACTTATTAAACTTATAGTTCGGTAATTTTCACATCTGTCAACTCTTGCTTTCTTTGGGATTGGAATTATTATATTCTTCTTGAAGTCTGAGGATATTTCGCCTGTCTCATATATCGTGCTCACCAGATGGTAAAGCTGTGTCAGGATTGGCTCTCCCAAGGCTGTCAGTAGTTCTAATGGAATGTTGTCTACTCCCGGGGTCTTGTTTCGACTCAGGTCTTTCAGTGCTCTGTCAAACTCATCACGCAGTATCCTATCTCCCATTTCATCTTCATCTACATCCTCTTCCATTTCCATAATATTGTCCTCAAGTACATCGCCCTTATATAGACCCTCTATATACTCCTTCCAGCTTTCTGCTTTCCCTTCTTTGCTTAGAACTGGATTTCCATCTGAGCTCTTGATATTCATACAAGTGGTTCTCTTTTCTCCAAAGGTCTCTTTAATTTTCCTGTAGGCAGTATCTATCTTAGCCCTTGTGAGATAAGCCTCTACATCCTTACATTTGTCCTCTAGCCATCCTTGTTTAGCAATTTTGCACTTCCTGTCAATCTCATTTTTGAGACGTTTGTATTCCTTTTTGCCTGCTTCATTTACTGCATTTTTATATTTTCTCCTTTCATAAATTAAATTCAATATTTCTTCTGTTACCCAAGGATTTCTAGTAGCCCTCGTCTTTTTACCTACTTGATCCTCTGCTGCCTTTACTACTTCATCCCTTAAAGCTTCCCATTCTTCTTCTACTGTATTTATTTCCCCCATTCCTGTCAATTGTTCCCTTATGCTCTCCCTGTCGCTCTGTACAATCCTTGGTTCTTTCAGTTTATCCAGGTCCCATCTCCTTAAATTCCCACCTTCTTGCACTTTCTTCAGTTGTAATCTACAGTTCATAACCAATAGATCGTGATCAGAGTCCACATCTGCCCCTGGAAACGTCTTACAATTTAAAACCTGGTTTCTAAATCTCTGTCTTACCATTATATAATCTATCTGAAACCTGGCAGTATCTCAACGCTTCTTCCATGTATACAGCCTTCTTTTATGATTCTTGAACCAAGTGTTAGCTATTATTAAGTTGTGTTCTGTGCAAAATTCTACCAGGCGGCTTCCTCTTTCATTTCTTCTCCCCAATTCATATTGACCTACTACGTTTCCTTCTCTCCCTTTTCCTACTACTGAATTCCAGTCACCCATGACTATTAAATTTTCGTCTCCCTTCACTATCTGAATAATTTCTTTTATTTCATCATACATTTCTTCAATTTCTTCATCATCTGCAGAGCTAGTTGGCATATAAATTTGCACTACTGTAGTAGGCGTGGGCTTTGTGCCTATCTTGGCCACAATAATGCGTTCACTATGCTGTTTGTAGTAGCTTACCCGCACTCCTATTTTTTTATTCATTATTAAACCTACTCCTGCATTACCACTATTTGATTTTGTATTTATAATCCTCGCCTGACTAAAAGTCTTGTTTCTCCTGCCACTGAACTTCACTAATTCCCACTATATCTAACTTTAACCTATCCATTTCCCTTTCTAAATTTTCTAAAATACCAGCCCAATTAAGGGATCTGACATTCCACACTCCGATCCGTAGAACGCCAGTTTTCTTTCTCCTGATAACCACGTCCTCTTGAGTAGTCCCCACCCGGAGATCCGAATGGGGGACTATTTTACCTCCGGAATATTTTACCCAAGAGGACGCCATCATCATTTAACCATACAGTAAAGCTGCATGCCCTTGGGAAAAAATACAGCTGTAGTTTCCCCTTGCTTTCAGCCATTCACAGTACCAGCACTGCAAGGCCGTTTTGCTTAGTGTTACAAGGGCAGATCAGTCAATCATCCAGATTGTTGCCCCTGCAACTACTGAAACGGCTGCTGCCCCTCTTCAGGAAGTACACGTTTGTCTGGCCTCTCAACAGATACCCCTCCATTGTGGTTTCACCTACGGTACGGCTATCTGTATCGCTGAGGCACGGAAGCCTCCCCGCCAACGACAAGGTCCATGGTTCATGGGGGGGGGGGGGGGGGGTTATGATTTTATGTTTCCTAAAGGTGAAAATCGGAAAGCTCCGTGGGAGAATGCCAAGAGGAGGAAGAATTGGCGTGCGTCTAAATAGAGCACTATATGTTCTCAGCATTTCGAGAAGAGGACATTGACCAAACTTCTCTTTCAACAGTACAGCTCCAAGAAAATGCTGTACCATTTGTTTTTTCTACACACCTAAAACTTTTGCAAAAGGTATGTTAATTCAAAGATTTAAATTCTTAGATTTCAAGTTCACGTTTCAGTATAATACGTACAGATCGCCGATAAGCGAAGTGTTGAGTAACTCACTTTCTGTCTTCATCATGTACCAAATTAAAAGCTAATATTAATTTAACTGGCGTAAAGTATAGGCCTAAACAGGTCACTGTGTAGAATTATCAATCTATGTATTTCCAAAATATTGGTGTCATTGAACAGTGTTTCACAGTAGTGTAACATAACTGAAATGTTACTGTACGTATCACAATCATGATGTATTTATGAGCCTTGGAGTGATGGTATAGCTAACTCATTTTTCAGTTTCTATTATTCAGCCATAACTCCAAAAGTAATCGAATACACATATGAAGTAAATATTATCAGTTTTGTGAATATTGAAGGCAGTAGTTTGTGAACATCTCACTTTGTCTGGTGTATTGTGCCGTACTACATTTTTATTGCACTGTCTTTGCTTGTTAATGGTAGTTATGTTCTAAGAGTAATTGACACAGCATACGTTTACTTATCTATGTTGATTGTGGGAGGATTCCTTCAAGTCCTTTGTATAAATTAGTTTTACTTTCTACCTCACTAGCTCCTTACACATAGCTTTTGCCTAGGAATAATTTCATGCTGTGTTCAGAATTTAAGAGGGGAGGTGCTGGAACACTGAAGTGTTTCTGCATCTACATAGTATGTTATAAAGAGATAATCTGGTTCTCCATACTGTCATCCAGAAACAAACTTATGAACTCCTTTTTGATCAGCATCAGCCTTTGCACACAAGAGAATATTTGAGAAGAAAATTCAGCTTCACTGTTTAGATTATGATACTACTTATGCTGAACAAGTTTGTCTGCTATAATTATTTAGTCAAGCCACAAAAATTAACACTTGGGCTGTATTAAATACAACTGTGTATGTGTGATAAGCACAGCAAATGAACATTTCTTTTGTTTGATGCACTGTTAATTGACATTCTCCATTGAAAAATATCATAATTGATAAAAAAAGCTTTGACACTACCTTCTTGTTACCATGTGGAATTGCTAGTTTCCCATCGGGACCCTCCCCAGGAATGTTCTCCAGATATGGTGGACACTGGGGAAATAAAATACCCAGGGCGGACCAAAACTAGCAAAACAACAACTGCTGCTTTGCATTTGGGAGTTGGGTCTCCAAAGGCTAAGGGAAGAAAACCCTGATTAAAAATAACCCGTGGGGGCTGGATGCAGGGTTGACAGCCCACTGTGTAAAAAACAATTTCTGCAAAACTTCTACAAAGTAAAGTCGGACGGATGAAGGAAGACGGACCTGGCATGGAAAAGGACAAAGAGGACGGAACACAAGCAAATTAAGGAGGGAACATAAGGAAGAAGAGAAATGTAAGGCATAGATCAGATCTATATATTGGTACTTGGAATGTGAGATCCCTATATCGACCAGGAGCACTGAAAGTAATACTGGATCAAATAATGAATCTGAAGCAAAGTATAATAGCGCTACAAGATATAGCTGCAGCGAAAGAAATCATGAGCTGGGGACAGGAATTGTTGTACACCATCAATTAAAGCATTTGGTAATAGGATTTACACCCATTAGTCCGAGAATATCAACACTCAGGATAAAGGAGAAATTCTTTAACTATTCTATAAGTAACGCCCATGCACCAACAAAAGAACCCTAAGAAGAAGAGAAAGAGGTATTCTATGAATCTTTGGGAAGAGTATGATAAGTGCCCAGGCCACAATATTAAAATAATAGCTGGAGACCTAAACGCTCAGGCAGGGAAAGAACAGATTTATAGACCGATAATTGGCCCCCATAGCAAACATGCAACAAGTAATGAGAACAGAACAAGGCTCATACTGTTTGCAACATCTAGAAATATGGTAATAGGATCAACACAGTTCCCACATAAAGAAATACATAAGGGAACATGGAACTCACCAATGGAAAGACAGTAAACCAGATCGACCATGTGTCGATAGATTTGAGACACAAATCGGACCTATGGCACGTGAGGAGTCTCAGAGGCCCAAACATAGTTACAGATCATTTTCTGGTATGGGCACCGGTGAGAGCAAGGATATCTAACACAGCGAAAGGAGCCCAACCCAGGGCACAGAAATATAATATAACAACTTCAGAATCAGTGGAAGTTAGAGAACAGTATCAGGAGAAGATAACTCGGATTCTGCTAACGCTGGAGAATATAATAATATCGAAGATCAGTGGGAAGCGCTAAAAAAGGCGGTGGAAACATCGGCAAGAGAGATACTTGCAATTGGGACAAGACAAGTAAGACCATCATGGTTTGATACTGAATGCGAAATAGTAACTGAAGAAAAGAGCAAAACATATAGAAGAACACTGCGATCACACTGTACGAGGAGGATAGTAGAAAAATACAAAGAAAACCGGAGGATTCAAATGAGGACTCACCAAAGAAAAAAGAGGGAATGAATGAAAGCAAGTGTCAAAGAAATGGAGCTCATGAGAAGCAAAAATGAGATAAGAAAATTCTATAGAGACGTGAATGCGGCACAGAAGCCTTTTGGTCGTAAAACAAGCTTAATAAAATGTGAGACAGGGAATATAATAAGTGAAGAGAAGGGAATATGCGAAAGATGGAGCAGGTATTTTGATAGTCTCCTCAACCCTAGAATAACTATACCATGGAATCCAACAGAAACGAATGGGGAAGAGGATCCAGACAACAACACTACTCCACCAAATACAGAAGAAGTGAAAACTGCCATGAAGAAATTGAAAAACAACACGCGGCAGGAACAGATGGTATTCAAGCAGAACTCTTTAAGCAAGGAGGCAGAGAGCTGGAACGAAGCCTTGTGAAAATGGTCATCAGGATATGGGAAGAGGAGAAAATGCCCCAACAATGGAAACAGGGTATAATATGTCCCATATATAAGAAAGGAGATAAGATGGAGTGTGGCAATTACAGAGGGATCACACTACTTAATTTGGGATACAAAGTATTCTCTAATATACTATTTGACAGTATACTCCCAATCATGCAGAGGGAAACAGGGCAGTACCAATGCGGATTCCTTCCCGGGAAGTCAACTATCGATCAAATATTCACCTTAAGACAAATCCTGAAAAAAAAAACGAATACAGGGTTGGCACACATCACCTCTTTATAGATTTCAAAGCAACTTATGATTAGCATAAATAGAGAGCAGTTATATCAAGCTCTAGATGAACTGGGAATCTCGATTAAGTTGGTAAGGCTGGCGAGAATGACAATGAGCGAAACACAAGGTAGTGTCAGAATAGGAGGAATGATGTCCAATACATTGAGTATTAAAAACGCAGTGCAACAAGGGGATGCATTGGCATGTCTTCTCTTTAATGTCACCCTGGAGAAGGTGATGAGAAATGCAAACCTTCTGGATAGGGGAACGATCTTCTATAAATCAGTGCAGATATTGGACAACACGGATAATGTAGATATAATAGCAAGAACCCAAAAAGCAATGGAAAAGACATTTACAGCTCTCGAACAGACTACTAGAAGATGGGGTTAATTGTTAATGAACAAAAAACAAAATATATGGCACATTGAGAAAATATGCCAAATGCAGTAACAATGGGCAATTATACATTTGAGAGAGTTGAACATTTCAAGTACCTGGGCTCAATAGTTATGCATCTAAATGATACCTCCTATGAAATTAAGCAGAGATTAATACTAGCCAATAGAGCCTATTTTGCCCCAACAAAACTTCTATCCTCAAGGCTTCTGACTCATACCACTAAATTAACTATCTATAAATTACTTATATGACCAGTGCTTACATATGCCTCTGAAGCCTGGACATTGACCACTAAATATATCGAAACACTGGATGTATTTGAAAGAAAGGTGCTTACACGAATTATCAGCCATATCTGTGAAAGAGGAAGATGGAGGAGAAGGTACAACCATGAGTTGTATATCATATACAAAGAACAACCCATCAGAAGGATAGTTAAATCATCCATACTGAGGTGGACAGGACATGTGGCTCACATGAATGATACAGAAGAACCAAAAAGAATACTACAAGGAAAGCCAGGGGGGCAGAGAGGACATGGTCGACCAAGAGCCAGGTGGGAAGATGGAGTAATCGAAGATCTTAGGAAGATGGGATATAGAAACTGGAGAGTATTGGCAAAGCACCAAGAGAAATGGAAGGAAATTGTAGAAGAGGCCAAGGCTCACCATGAGCTGTAGAGCCAAGAAAGAAGAAGACTACCTTCTTCTTAACATTATCCACTACTACGGAACATTGAATATACACCAACTGCTAACGCAAATTTCGATATAACACACAATTTTACATCATTAACTGTTGGACAAGTTATATTAAGAGCTTGTTTACTGAAAGTACCCATAGTGATACAATGTGATAGTTAAACAAGACACCCCAGTAGAAATATTTTACATGTTCAGAGTTTACATTTTTTCGTTAACTGTGTATTAATTGTAGCTTCGCACATGGGAGAAATCTCAAATTTTCTGCTGAACGCAACAATGGTTCTTGACAGAGTAATGAGTATTTTATGAATAAGATAAATAGATGCTGAAAAATTGAACTTATATTTCTGGAAAGGACTAAGAATAGGAGTATTTAGTGGGCTGTAACATGCTGTTCATGACAAAGACTGTAACACCTTCAACCATCTATTAAAAAAACACAGATCTTAAAGGGACCACACTCTACCTATCTAACCCATGTTAATTTAGACAAGTACTTGACCCATTTCTGAAAAAAACTATTTGATGCAGTACCTTAATATTTTTACTGTATGTTACATGATGCTAATAGAGTCAACTGTACTAAAATCTACTTTATCCATTTTATAGTTTTTAAGAAATACTTTTTAAATTTATTAACAAAAAATATTAAGATTTTCTGCAGAAAATATTTTTTGTGAACTTCCTAATGGGTGAATATTAATGAATGTAGTACCAGAGGTGGCTTTTTATGTTATGCAGAGTCTCTGAAAATGTCATTTCATTTATCTATGATAGTTTCTGATACAATGGGGCATATGTACTGAAAATTTTAGTTGGCGGGAAATTGACTTTAAAGAAGAAACTTTTGAAATTTGTTACTTACAGTTAATTAAAACTGTCCTGCTGCATATGATGGCCCTTCTTTGGCCTCTAGCAGGTCTTCCAGTTTCTTTTTCACCTTCCTGGATGTTTGTCTTGCTTTCTTGGCCATATTAGATGCAGCCCAGTCATCGTATTTTCACCAGGATTAATTCCCAGCATTTTGGTACACAACACTTTCCAATATTACCACAACTGAATGTATTAACAGCATCATGAACTCCTAGTTTCTTTGTATGCATGCCTACAAATACAGTTTTAGGAAGGCGGTTTCGAATTATGCTGTTGAAACATTCATTTGGGTTCTGTATCTGCCCATGCATACATTTCCTTAGTTCAGTATGAGCCAAGTCTCTGAAAATAGGTTTAATTGCTGTAATAACAGCAGCAGGAACAGAATACTGGTGAAAATAAGATTCTCCAGTTACCTGAGCCCTATTGTATATGCACCACGAATTTTCTCCTGATGGACACAATCCATGACATGGCTTATCATCAGTAGAGGACTCATGGAAGAATATGTCCCAAACATCTCTCTTCATTGCCTCCAGGTTTTCTTTATTTCTCCTAATTGCCTGCCCATTGTATACCTAAAAGCTTTCTATTTCGGTTTTAGTTAACCAACCCTGTCCGGTCAACAGTTTTCAATCTTCTAATTTTTTTCCTCTCGTATCAACAGTTAGTTTTCTCAGCCTTGTTCCCAAACGTAAAAACATGGGCTGCACATTCTATTTTGCTAATAATGGCATCTACATATGGCTTAGAGTTCACCACATTGTTGTATGCCTTACTGTCACCATCGCCCAAATATTTGGTGCACCGTACACCTCTTGGTTCTACGGAGTGATGAAATATTTGTTGTACTCCATGAACTTCTATCCCACCACTTGTTCCCCTAAAATTAGCCACACAGTTGTGTTTTTTATGTTCATTGACTTTACAACATTTGCAATAACACTTTATCTGTGTCTACAGTCCTGTCAGTCACTACTCCATTCAGAGAAGTATGTCCTCTTTTCTGCCAACTTCCATCAAATGCAACTGCAATATCCGAACATCCATCATTTTCTTCCACTGCTTCCCTAGCAGCCAGTTTCATGCTTTCCTCACTGACCTCACATACAGCTTTCTCTAATATTGCAGTCAGTTTTTCAAATTTATTTGATGGTTGAAGTAAGTTCATCACTGAACAAAATGTTCTCCCTGCAGCCATGCCCTTGCCCTTGCCAATGGATCGTAAGGCATAAACTAATCTAGTATCGATTTCATAAGGGCCATTTGAATCTAGTTTTGAAGAACTCATAAATGAAATCACAGCTGAGCATCTAGTGCAAATTAGATCCAAAGCAATTGCTTTGGATCTTCTGTCCCACTGGCACTCTCACAAATTTTCACACTCTGTGACTCACCACACTGTCTACATTGTACAAATTTGGAAATTATGTCTGATAATATTCTCAAATTTAAAGTAATGTTACTGCACCCCTTGTCACTTACAGTAAATTCGTTGTAACTCTCTTGCAATGGTGAGAGCATCTTTGATGATGCACTTGGTGAAGGATTACAATGAGGAACATCGTTGCCATGCGACATAACCTCTTGTACAGAAAGCTTTCTCAGCTTGTTTCCTCTAAATTGTCGTTTCTTGAAAATGCCTTTACATTTCGTCATCTTCGATAAACACTACAAAACACACGTAAACCAGCACTGCAAACGTAATTATAACAACTACTCGCAATCACACTCGAACAAAACTAACTGCGTGTTTGAAAGCATATTGTTTACAAACTGCAGAAACAAAAGAATACCGACCGTTGCTTTCCAAGGATAGCCAACACACTCGGGAGTAAAAAAATAATCCCTAACGTGTAATGTAGGAGATATAAAGGCCTAAAATATATGCAGAAAAGTAGAAAAGTGGACATGGCACATAAACACAAGTGGTAGGAAAATGCTCATTACACCTTCGAAAAAAGTTTTTTTCAGCAAAATCCTTTTCAGAGTACTTAAATAAAACCTTAATCTATCGAAATATGATGAAAACCGAAAATCAATTTTTTTCGACCTGAACCACGGTGTGGTCCCTTTAATGTTTCCCATCTGTTTATTTTATTTAGGGAGACAAGAAGAGAAAGCCACCAGTGCGGAATGAGAGCTCTTCCTTTCCATCTTCACTTTTGGCTACCGTCAGCAGAGTGCGGGCTGAGGTAGTTCCTGCTCCTGTTCCTAAGTACACTGCAGGACCACTAGAACTTAGTCAGGCATCCTCTGAAAGTGCTGAATTGAAGAGGAACTGTGAACGACTCTTAACAGAAACTGAACAGTACAAAAAACAACTAAAAGCTCTTCAGCAGTCTAAGAGACGACTTAAGAAGAAAGTGGCTTCTTTGAGTGCTGTCGTTAAGGTACAGAAATACAAGCATCTTGTGGATGAAAGTATTCCTGAAATGCAGAGAGACTTGCTGCAGCAGAAAACTGTGAAAGCTAGTGTACAAGCTGTACCTAGGACATACAGCCCAGAACTGTGCTCCTTTGCCTTGACGCTGCATTTTTATTTCCACAGGGCATATAAATATGTTAGACGCTGTTTTAATACATGTTTGTCACACCCCAGAATGTTATCGAAGTGGTACTAATGTGTAGGTGGAGCACCTGGATTCACATCCGAGGCGTTTAAGGTAATTAAGGCAGACGCTTATCACCCCAAAACAAAGTTTCCGACTCTATGTAGCTTGATAGTTGATGAAATTGCCTTCAGGCAACATGTAGAATTTGATGATACATGCTATTATGGTTATATCGACATGGGGTTATCTGTAGACACAGATAATTTGCCCATTGCCAAAGAAGCATTTGCGCTCATGCTTGTGGCTATTAATGCTTCTTGGAAGCTCCCAGTTTGATATTTCTTGACTGCTGGTATAACTGGCGAACAAAAAGCCGAGTTAGTTAGACAGTGCATTGATCTTGTCAATTCAAGTGGTGTGAAAGTTGTTTCACTCACCTGTGATGGTTCAGTTAGCAATTTGTAAACGTCTAGGTATTTAGGCTCGATCTCAATTGTAAAACTTTGAGAAGTACTTTTTCAGTTGAAGGGAATGATCATGAGATGTCATTTTTTCTAGACCCTCCACATATGTTGAAACTTGTGAGCAATGCTTTATGAGATAAAAAAATTCTTTGGAATGAGCAAGGTGGTGTCATTTCTTGGTACTTTTTGGAACTATTGCATAAATTGCAGGTCAGGGAAGGGCTCCACCTCGGCAACAAGATTACTGCCAGTCACCTTAATTTTTTAAAAAAATAAAATCAAGGTGAAACTGGCTACTCAGCTGCTTAGCAATTCCTTGACAGATGCCATACAGTACTGTTGTGATATGACACTGCCGGGTTTTGAACAGGCATCTACAGCAATTTATACGCATTTTCAACTGTCTCTTTGATGTCTGCAATTCTAAAACACTTTTACAAAGTGGTTTCAATCAGGCATTAGATACAGCAAATTTTAGTACTATAGAGGGATTTCTTTTAAAGGCATAGAGATACATCAAGGAACTCACTGTCGGTCCAAATCCTCAAGCAATCAAAGTCGTTGACAAATAGAAAGACAGGATTTGTTGGATTTCTGGTGTTTATATCCAGTGTTTTACACATGTATAGCAAATTAGTGGGAACACCAACTCATGCTCCTCTACAGAAGTTCCTACCTCTACAAATGTTATCAGAACCACTTGGAAATGTTTCTTAGTGCCATCGAAGTCGTGGTGGTTTGAATAACAACCCCACTGCTTTCCAGTTTGTTGCAGCATACAAGAAGCTACTAATTCATAGTTAGATCCATGGATCAGAAAAAGGGAATCGCACATCTTTGGAAGAAATTCGCATTCTTACTTTCAGCAGTTCCAATGTTGAAGATCGCATAAATCACATATCAGAATGGTGGCAGTTACTAAGCACGGAAAATGGTGCAGCGACACCTGACCACGATTACTTTGCTACTGGAATTTATCTCTCTGAAGAGGTCATCCGATTGTAGTGTACATAGCTGGGTTTGTGGTGGACCTTAAAGTGTGAACCATGTTTATCCGTGTTATAAGGAGGTAGTAGCCATGTTGCTTATTCTCTCGTTCATAGAAGAAGTAGGGAATGGTTGGTTTTACCATCGTATGATTATATATATATATATATATATATATATATATATATGTGTGTGTGTGTGTGTGTGTGTGTGTGTGTGTGTGTGTGTGTGTGTGTGTGTGTGTGTGTGTGTGTGTGTGTGCGTGTGTGTGTGCAGAAAAAGTGTTCAGGTGCTATACTACAGGTAATTCAAAAGTTCCATTGAAATATCTCTTTTCCAAATGTGTTTCTGAGCTGCTTAGTGAATTCATATTCAAGCCAGTGTTCAAGGAGTTAACAGACCACATGAAAAATCATCATTCCTTGGACAATCATATGATACTGCTGATTAAAACAGTTGCCACACGATACCTCCTGACACGATAAAAACATGCTGCCAAGAGAATAACTGAAGCATTACATGAAAATAAAATCAGGACAACTTATACAAAACTGATACTCTTTAAAGGTCAGTAACTGATATTTATCCACAGAGATCTATTGTTTGACGTATCCAGTATCAAGCAGTCATTATCTTGAGGCAAACCGAAAATGTCACCTTATTGTATTTAATAAATAATGCACATTCTTCCTTTCTGTTATGTCTGTGTTTTTATAACCAGCTACAAAAGTTTGTGTTGTCTGTATCTTGAAACTAATAGTACTTGCATATTCAGTTTATGAAAATTTGTTCCCAGTGTGTGATGGAGTCAGACAATTATAATTTCATGTGTGTGTAATACCTTTCAGATATACCTTCCACAAACCAACATTTATAACTATTTTATATGTAGAGTGTTTGCATCTGATTGATACGCCACCATACCAGTATGCAATACTAGTTTTGCAATAACTTGTGATCTGTGTGCTTCCAAATTGGACACACATTTCTTTTTGAACTATTTAGTCACTGTTTGGCAGAGTATACTATAGTTTGTTCTAACCAGCGTTGTTAATTAAGTTGCCATCGCAAGCGACAGCATATTAATGAGAAATGGAATTGTCTCATTTTTGACACATTGAAATACATTCCCATGATTGTGCAGTATGTTACGGTTTTTGCTTGTTGGTCATTACAAATTAAATTTTTTCGTGATCTACTCTGGCAGTAGTTTACTCTCAAAAAATAAAAGAGAGATATTAGTGTTCGCAGGTGTGAATTATCGGTTTTTTTCTACTTCATTGAGCACTAAATTTGCTAGCAGTCTCTCCCCTAATCCACTGAAATGTAACCCATGAGTTGAACGGAAACTACAGCCCACAACATTTATATCTGTAGTAAGATGTATTTTATAAAGGATTGCATATTTTCTTATGTTTGTTTGCTGGACTACTTTCCTGGTTATGCAGGACCACTGTGATAAATCATATCTAAGTGAAATGCTAAATAGTATTACATTTGTATGAGTCAGGAGACTGAGACATTTCTTCCATTCTCAACAAGCAATAGGAGTTTCATTTTTGTAAGTGTCATTTGAGCCACCATACAACATTATACAATCCATAGGAGTTAGTTTATTGACTTGTGATAACTTTGTCAGTTCACGAACTTTGGTGAAGATTGATCAGTCTCGATGCAATAACAGTGGAGTCTTCATTTATGAGGGAATGCAGGATGCAATTGTGGCTACCTGCGAGAACTTAACTTTTTTCTGTGATTCCGACATCGAAATCAAGTAGTGTTGTATTGCAGAAGTGTTGGAACATGCCATGTTTTGTGTCTGTTTGTTAGTAGCCTAATTACCATTCTACTATCTCTCTGAAGTTGGTTTGATTAACCTTGTTTTTGTGGCACTATACTGCTGAGCACTTCGAAGGTTTTTCAGAGGAATATCAGGTAAGCACAGTGTTATTACCAGTATCTAAATAGGGTCTTGTGTAACAGTGCAAATGCTTCTGGGTTTTTGATGCTTGGTTTCAATAATACTGTTTTCAGTAAGGTTTGGAAAACTCCTAGGTTCAAGACAGTGTTTGCCACAAACGGTTTAATTGCATAGTTCCATCTGTAATGGTTTCAGTTCTATTGTTTGATGAAATCTTGTTTCATAATGGACACACATTTTTTAGTACATTTAAGTTGTGATGTGTATATAATAGTATAATAATACTTTAAAAATATTATAAAAATAAAATAAAATAAAAATAATTTTATAAATAAAATATAAACATGTTTTAACTCCGCTGTACCGGTCCCAAGCCCGGGGCCTCATTATGCAAGTGATGAGGAAGGAGGAGGGGGAGGAGTAACAACCTCATTTAAAAAACCAGAGTTCACCTGGCCCAGGTGATAGTACTCTGTCAGGGCCCCTTTGCTAGGGTTACAGCGAAGACCTCAACGGTAGTGAAGGCGGAGAGAACGAATCTCAGTACGGTGGAACTAGCGGAAGAGGCACATAATACAATAAATCCACCTTGCGTCTGACTTGTAACAAGCGGCACTGTGGTCGGCGTCTGTTCACCAGAGGTGCGGCCGTAATACAAATTCTGGAACTAACCACTCCAGTCTTAACCACTGAGCTTTTCTGAGCTCAACCCTTTGATTCTAAGTACTATTATGGAGCGTTTTAGTAATTACAAAATTACCCCAGGTGGTAACAAATCCTCCGCCATCAGTGGCGCAACTAGTCTATCGGATTCTGGGGAGACTAGGCTGAAACGCTATATCCCAAACCAGAGGAAATCGAAGTCTTTTGACCGACTCATGCCCAAGGTCGAAACATTTTTTGGAACTATCAATATTAACTCTCTCTTGACACCAGGAAAACTCTATAAATTAGGAGACACACTAAAAGAACAAAATATCAAAATTTTAGCCCTGCAAGAAACAAGGTTACCTGATGAGAATACCGATTGTTTAAAAGTAAAACAGACAAAAGAATTCTTAAAAACACTCCGCATCTGGGTGTTGCATTCGCAATTTCGCAAGACATTCTTGACTCCGTAATCGAAGTAAATCCAGTAAACAACAGACTAATGACAATTTCCATGAAATGTGCAAATAAAATGTACTGTTTAATTAACGCACACATGCCTATCAACCAGGAGAATAAAACAAATCCAGAAAAAGTAAATAAGTCATGGGAAGTGTTAGAGAATACAGTCTCCAAAATTCCTCAAAATTATGTAAAGATTTTAATGGGTGATTTTAATGCACAGTTAGGGAAAGAGAGAAAATTTAGAAAAACGGTCGGTGAATTCCCTGCACATAAATGGACCAATCAAAATGGAAAGAGGCTGGTAGAATTTTGCAGAAATTTCAATCTCAAAATTATGTCAAGTCATTTTAAGAAAAAACCTTCAAAACAAAAGACATGGCGATCACCTAACAAGGACATAGGTGAATTCCAAATTGACCATATTGCAATCTCGTATCCATGTCACAAAGAAATTTTAAATGTTCAAGTTCGTAAAGGCGCCAATATTGACTCAGACCATTACTTAACCCGTGTGAAACTAAAGCTAAAACCCCAAAATTTCAACAAAAGGACACCATTAATCCCCAAATTTGACACCAGTAAAATCCAACCATCATTATTAGCAGACGAATTTGACAAAACAAGTGCACAAAATTGGGAACAACTCAAACACAAGATTATCAAAACAGCTCAAGATCAAATTCCTTTACGAAAACACAAGAAACATGCTTGGTGGAATGAAAACTGTGATCATGCAATCAAAGCCAGACAAGAGACATTTAAAGCATGGAATAGCAATAAGACAGAAGACACATATGATACATTCCTGACAACTAGAAAAGACACTTCAAAACTAATTAGACAAACAAAAAGACAATATGAGAATAGTCAACTCTTAGAAATTGAAGAAGATTTTCAGAAATAAAATACCAGAAATTTTTATAAAACTTTTAAAACCAAAATAAAGGGGTACCAACCCCAGAATCTTTGCTTCAAGAAGGAAAATGGACACTTGGCTCTTAACAACCAAGAAAATTGCAAAGAACTTTCTAAATATTTTAAGAATCTTCTAAATTGCCCCGAGCCCACAGAAAGATTTCCACCAAAAATTCCCCAACAATGCAATCCAGTTTCACTTGCACCAAATGAAGAGGAAATCATTAAAGAAATTCATAGGTTGAAAAACAACAAAGCATCTGGTGAAGATGGAATTGTTGCAGAACTTTTAAAGGCAGCTGGTCCAAAAACCGTTAAAGAAATTACTTCAATCATGCAAAACATTTGGCAAACTGAAAAAAATTCCTGATGAATGGAAAACCGCCTTGATTCACCCACTTCATAAGAAGGGAGACAAAACTGATGTTAATAATTACAGAGGAATTCCTCTTCTTCCAGTCACATACAAAATCCTCTCACAATGTCTTCTGAACCGAGCACAACAACAACTTGAATGGAAAATTGGCGAATATCAAGCAGGTTTCAGGCCAAATAGATCTTGCCCAGAACAGATTTTAGTCCTCAAACTAATTCTCAGACATCAAAGAATTTACATTAAAAAACTAGTTTGTACCTTTGTAGATTTTAGAAAGGCTTATGACTCAGTGGATCGTGAATCTCTTTTCCAAATTGTGAAAGAACAAGGCCTGGATCCTAAAACCACGGCAATTATCAGAGACACGCTAACTGGTACAAAATCAAAAGTAAAGTTCAGAGGAGAAATTTCAGAACCCTTTGAAATAAAAACAGGCGTGAGGCAAGGTGATGGACTCTCTCCGTTTCTATTTAACTGCGTTCTAGAAAAAGTAATACAAGAGTGGCGCGAACGAAAATTGGAGTTCAAAATTGACCAACCAGTGAAATTAGGACGAACAAATATTCGAATAGACTGTTTGGCCTTTGCAGGACATCCAAATTGCTCAGAAACAAATAGAAATTCTTAAAGAAACAGCAGAAAGAGTAAGTCCCCAAACTTATTTGAAAAAACACAGTATATGACTAGCAACAAACTGGCACCCAAACTTTTGGAAACTAAGTATGGAAAAATCAAAAGAGTTTCGCAATTCAAATATTTAGGTGAAACAATCTCAGAGACTGGTCTAGAAAAAATTGGAAATGAAATTCGTTGTCAAAAGATGGAGACAGCTTTTAGACTTACAAAAGACATCTACAACAAAAAATGTCTCTCGAGGTACTCTAAATTGAGACATTACAACACGGTCATAAAACCAGAGTGCCTTTATGGGGCTGAAACGCTAATTTTAAACAGAAAAAAGGACATTCAAGAAATCCAAAAAAGAGAAAGAAAAGTAATCAGAAAAATTCTAGGTCCAAAATATACTGAAGAAGGAACATACAGGCTAAGAGCAAATAGTGAAATTCAACAATGCACCAGCATATATTCGGGTATGAAAAAACGCAGATTAAAATTTTATGGGCATATTAAAAGAATGGATGCTACCAGACTAACTAAACAAGTAGTGGAATTCTACGAAAATCGAAGTAAAGCTAAATTTGAGACAATAAAATGGATTGCTGCTATAAAAGAGGACATGAAAGAGACAGATATAAAACAAGATGAAATTCAAGACAGAAAATTATTTAGGCAAAAAATTCATGACTGGGTAGTTGGTCAAGCTGAAAAACCAAAGAAAACTGGAACCACATGGTCTGATGAAAGGAAAAGAGCTCATTCCGAGAGAATGAAAACAATTTGGGCAGAGAGAAAGTCTAAAAGAAAATAACTGAATGCCCCGTGATTGTACTTCGCGTGGTCCAGTAGGGCCCAAACGTGAATAATAATAATAAACATGTTTTTTACCTAAAACTGTGTTATTTTTAAATTCCACAATCTTGTAAAAGGCAGTCAACTGAAAACAGTTGAAACGTCCCCTTAGAACTATTTATACAAAACTGTGCTTGAACTGACACACAATGTTTTTAGCGCAACGCAATCTGACTATCAAAGATCCCTGCAAAAGAATGGCCCTGAGTAACATTAAACTACACCTTTCACAAATAACTTACCTCACAAAAATCTTCATTACTGGAACTACTGCAATACAGCGAGCGCCACTACTGCCAGCTAAATAAAAGATTCAAACTACTGAAGGCACTAACTACTGATAGGGATAGTTAGCAAATGAAAGATATTAATAGTGAACAAACACTGTATTTACCTTAATATCATCAAAAGTCATAATATATATATCAGTTCATGACAAATTACAAAACTCTGCCATCTCTCTCCCCACATCCACCACTGCTGGCGGCTCACCTCCAACTGCGCAACGCTACGCGCTGTTCACATCCAGCTATAGCAGTTCATGACAACAATGGCAGGCAACAATGCAAACTAGCCACAGACTGCACACAGCACAGCCAGTGATTTTCATACAGAGCGCTACGTGGCATTACCCATATAAAAATCTAAACAGCCTACTTACATAGCCCCCATGCTCCCCACAAAAATTTTACAAATTTTTTTGGCCAGTGGCCAATAATGATTTGAGAAATTTTTTTTATAATTACACTAACAAAGATATCCAATGCACACACTTATTGATACAATGTTGGTCAAAAGCTAAAATTTTCTCACAGTCCATAAAGACAGTCCTGATCGTTCATCACAATAGTAATTACAGTTTTTTTTCAGATTGTCTCATTAGTAAAAAAAATTGCACACAGAAGTAGTGGATTTCCATGCAGTCTTGAAGAAGTAGTGTGGTCCTTCCAATGGAAAGACAGTGCTGACTCTTGACATGCAGACAGGTAATGGGCCACAACAGAGCAAACCCACAGCAGAGTCATTCGACGTTTTGAAGAAGATTAGTAGATAGGTCATCACAGAGTAGACCTACTGTAGTCCTGGTAGAGATTGTGGTATTGGTGGGCCACCAGAGGTGCAGACCCACTGCAGTCCTTGTAGAAAGTGTGGACAGGCCCACTGTAGTCCTGGTAGAGATTGTGGTATTGGTGGGCCACCAGAGATGCAGACCCACTGTAGTCCTTGTAGAGACGGCCAGCAGCCATCTGTTGCGACTGTGCGGGTGCACAATCACCAGCGAAGAGTCTTGCAGTTAATATAACAAGTCCATAACCACCACTTGTGCACTCACAAAGTTTTTGGAATTGTCCTTAGAACCAGCAATGCTGTTATCCAGTCCTTTGCTGAATTATTAACACACGTGCAAACACTATCAGTCCCTACTTCTCACATATTGTCCATATACTATGACCAACAGAAATGTGTGCAGTGAGATGGAACTTATAAGTTACTTAATTTGATCAACTGCTGTCAATTACAATTTTATAACATAAGAATACAATGACAAAGGTACAAAATACATAATTAAAAACATAACAATACAGATAACATTTGTAGTACAGGCTTTACAAAAGAATAGAAATAAACATATACATCAGTGTTACAGGAATGATGACATGAGTACAAAAATAAAAGATCAGAATCACTTTTGAAACGCCAACTTCACACATGAGCATTAAAACAACACAGAATAAATAATGTCTAAGCATCTTTACAAAGAAAATAACAGAGTATTAGAAAAATTCTACAACATAGCTCTCATCAGCACATAAACACATCAACACATAAAGACAGGAAAAACACAAATACACAAGGGTACACAAACATATAGAGGGATGACACAAAAGGAAAGGACAGGGTTTGTTTTACTGCAGTATTTTCATCATTATTCCCAAAAGTCCTATTTATACCTCCTTCCTGTATTCTATTCATATTTCTTTCAAACTAATTATTTCTGATTGTACAATACTCATTGGGGCCCAAATCTTTTTCATATAACTTCGCAATGCATTCTTTACCTATTCTCCATAGTCAGTTTTTTATATAGTCTACCCCCTCTTAAGCTAACTTAAATCTACTGAGCTCAGATATATATACCAAGGGACAAGGCAATGCAGCATCACATAACACAGTTAATATAAACAGCAATGAAAAAAAACGCAGATTTGCGAAGCAAGCAGCATTAAGAAATTAGCAAAAGTCAAATTCAATAACACTATGCCTGGCAAACAGCAGCAACTTATACCTAGACATGACATAGCTCAAGCAGAAAAAATATTACAGTAAAAACAACAATGCAGACAAGGGAAATGTCTATTCACATCTTAATGTCTATGTAATTAAAGTGGTGCACCATAACAACTTATTGTAAAAAAAATATTACCATGTACTTGAAAAGAAAATTATGTGTTACTGTTACTAGTTCCTTCTTATTGTTCTTTCCTTTCCAAGTGCTCCTTTTTTAAAGAATGTGGATCATAAAATAATTATTTAATAGATCTGTTGACAGAAAGAGTTCACATTAGCAAATGCATCTAAGTTTATTTTATAAAACTAATGCTGCAACACAGCTGGAAACCAGATATTAAATGAAATAAGCAACTATGAAAAGCAAAGCATAAAAATATCATTCAATAGTAATGTGGCATTTCGTAAGTCAGTAGCACTCAACTCTCGGAGAAAGACACTTGTCATAATCAGGTGTGCAGATGTACGAATATTTCCCATCAATTCATAAGCATTTCAATAATTAGCACAAAGTGCGAGTAATCATATGTTTTTAAGTAACGAGGGTGTCGCATTAGCGATGAAAGGCACACCCTAATGGCTTGTTCTCCAGGTGTTTGACACAGCTGTGTGCCCACAACGCATTACAAAAATCATATGTTTTCAAGTAACGAGGGTGTCGCATTAGCGATGAAAGGCACACCCTAATGGCTTGTTCTCCAGGTGTTTGACACAGCTGTGTCCCGACGACGCACGTGCAGGTGGTCAATTAACTTTCTTACGGAAATATTTACGACAGCAGTTTCCGCTACAGTGACAGTCTTCACAGGTCAAGAATTTGCGTTACAAATCTGTAGAAACAAAATCTTATGAATATAACAGTGTCCAAAAAATTTTCGCCGGCATTGTGATACATTCACGCATTTACACACATTTCATAACTCTTAAAGTACGATTCTCGGTTTCCAACATCCTTTTTCACAAGTCAAGAGTCCCTAACTTCTATTCATTATTCCTTACCTTATTCGTCAACACTTCTTCAATATTTCATCATAACATACGTAGCATAATCAAATAACTCATATAGCATTAGCTTATTGATCATAAACATACCTCAGCAGCATAATACACATCGTCGTCGTAATAGTAACATCATAACACCTCAGTCAAATCTCATAATCGTCGTAGCTTTCTGCAATAATTTCAAAATCTAAAAAAAATTCTCTGCTCATTTAAATAGCGTCATCTACCTCAAACGTACTTTAAAATCATTCTCCCTTACCAAATACATCATTCAAAGCTCTCATAGTATCACAATGGTTCTGAAAAAATATGAACAGTTCACAAAGTACAGACAAAATACAATTTCTTAAGTGTGAAGTTATCCAACGGTGTAATCACGTAAACATCTGTCACTGACACAATAAAAAAGTTTGTCTCTCTCAGTTAAATGATCAGATAGCTGTGTAATTTATGTGTTAGAGAAATATGGTACCGATGTGTTAAATTGTATAAGCAAATACCATATTAGCTAGGGCTCCTTGTGCTTGCCAAACACATGATACACAAAGTAGGCGTGTACCCCCCTGAGGATTATTGTAATTGTATCCTCAGGTATTATAGCTTACAGCAATGGAATGAAATGTATCACGAAAAACTTTCTTTGTAATTCAAAAATCTCTAAAAATAAATGTTTTAAGTACAAAATTAATCACTCAAATACATGTCCTGTAGCGCTAAATGTGCGTCTTGCTGTAAGATAATCTCTGGGAAGTGTCGTAGTTATTGTCCTCCGAAAGCTAAGTTCTGCAGAAGTCAATGTACTTACCTCATGATAAACAAAGTGAAATGCTTTGCGTATAGATATCATACTTATTACGCTTATTGCCGTGATGAAGAAAGTACTGTGCTGTAACGTATTGTTGTGCTACAGAAAAGGCTGTTTCCTTGTAGCTATACCACAAAAGTCACCACTAAAACATGTCTCACTTTATAGAAGAATTCAGAAAAAACTGTGCAGATATAAAACAGATACACCGCAAAAGCAACATTGTAAATTGTCACGCATTAGCAGCGTCGTGATAAAATCGTGTAGCTGTCACATAAACTAACCACTGTGTCATCTGGCATTTCACAGAAAGCACCTCAAATCCAGAATCCACTCTCAAGCAAACCAAAATGTTGCATGAAAATTTCATTAGCAGTGCTGGTATATGTTCTAAGTATGTAAGCCGTACATTCGTTACGTAATCGTGCAACTAACAAGGAGGAATATATAAATAACAACACTGTGTCGTCTGTTCGCAATAACAATGCATTCGCAATTACTTGTCTAAGTTACCTATGTTCTTGACTGGATGGTTAGTTAGCTTTAAAACATAGTTGCATGTTAACAGTTTCTCAGTGTGACAAATTGTACAAGTAGCGTGAAGTGAAAATTGCAAAGACTAAGTTAAAAAGCAGATTATCTGTCAATAAATGGTTTTACATGAGAAATGTGGTGTAAACCTTTACTCTTCCTAGTACGCAGAGTTTCAACTTCAACGCAATTATCATGTGGTATACGTCGGATTCTGTAAGGTCCATTGTAAACTAGAAAGAATTTGTGACTCAAGTGTTTCTTCTTATGTGACAATGAATGAGCTTTAATGAGAACTTTCTGACCAATACATAATTTCTTTGCATTTGCTTTACCGTTTAGTTTTCTCCTTTTGTCTGCTGCAGATTTTATATTTTTAAGAGCCAAATCAATTATGTCTTTGTGTCGAAGTTTACGTGTATTCGGGAAAGGTACAAGCTCTCTGATTCTGTTCGGAGGTTCTACATTCTTCAGTACAAGAGTAGGTGGTAAAGCAGTGGAATCATGAGGCATTTCATTCAGCACATTTTGAAATAAGTGTAAATATCTGTCCCAATGCTGATGCTTTCTGTGACAATAAAGTCTGCAAAGCTTATTGATTTCTTTCATAATCCGTTCAGACGGGTTACAATGTGGTGAATACAATGAAATAAAAACAGGTTTGATTTTATGATTCCTAAGCATGCGTGACCAAACAGCAGATCTGAATTGCGGTCCGTTATCTGAAATGACTTTACTAACGTGTCCAATTTCACGTAAGAAATTTTTAACAAAGGCGTTGGATACAGACCGTCCAGTGGCTTTACGTAACGGAGTGAAAGAAACAAATTTTGAAGTAAGTTCAACAGCGAATAGAACGTACGCAAATCCATTAGATGTTCTGACAAGCGGTCCCAAGAGATCAACAGCAGCAAATTCTTTTAATTTAGAAGGAATGATAGGAAACAGCGGAGCACGATGGGAGACAGTAGATGGTTTCGCCTTTTGACAAAGTTTATAAATAGACAAGACTCTTCGAATTCTCTTTTCCATATTGTTAAAATAACAAGTCGTTCGAAGAATATGATAACATTTTCGTGGACCAAAATGTGCGTAGCTGAAATGAATGTACCAAATGAGCTTATTAACAAAATCGTCTGGAATGCAAAGTACCCATAGCTTGTCATCAACAGTGCAGCGTTTGAACAGTATGTTGTTTCTAACCAGGTAATAATGCCGAATCTGAGTGTGTGTCTTTTCATGCCATTTACTTTTGATGTCTTTCCAAATCGGATCTTTATCTTGTTCATGAGCAATGTCCTTTAAAGATGTGGTGGTGAAGTTTTCAAAGGCGACTTTCTGAATGTAAAGAATACTGAAATTTTTCTCGAGGTTGCCTTCTGTGTTACTTTTCTCAAGCCCAGCCGGTGCGCGTGACAGCGCGTCCGCAACAATGTTCTCCTTGCCGGGAATGTAGACTATTGTGAAGCGGAATTCTTGCAGAAACAATGCCCAACGTTTTAGCCTGTCATGATTTAATTTTGAAGACATAAGAAATTGTAATGCACGATGATCACTGTATACTTTTACGTGCTTACCAGAAAGAAAGAAACGGAATTTGTTAAATGCCCAAACGATAGCTAAAGCTTCTAATTCAGTAACGGAATAATTTTTTTCAGATTTTGTTAGCACTCGGCTAGCAAAAGCAATGGTTTTCTGAATGGTAGTGTCATTTTCTATAGCTTCTTGAAATAAATGGGCACCAAGACCGACTTTAGAAGAATCCGCGCTAAGGCAGAAATCTTGTGACAGATCTGGATGAGCTAGTATTGGGGCGTGAAGTAACGCTTCTTTCAAAGAATTGAATTCCAACTGTCCTTGTTCGTCCCAGTTCCAAATAGTATTTTTTCCAGTGAGAGAACAAAGTTTTGGTGTAACTAGAATTTGCATATTCAGAAAACGACGGTAAAAATTTACGAGACCTAGAAAACTGCGGACTTGTTTTTTTGTGGATGGAACTGGAATGGCTCTGATTGCTTCTAACTTTTCAGGATCCGGCTGAATGCCTTCAGAAGAAATAATATGTCCCAAAAACTTCACCTTTGTCCTACCGAATTCAGACTTTTCCAAGTTAACTGTAATTCCAGATTCTGCAAAAATACGTAACAAACTGTCGAGGATGCGGTTATGTTGTTCCCATGAAGCTTCTGCTATTAGGATATCGTCCACATATAAGGTGATGTGACGTTTTAAGAACTCAGGTAATATGGAATTTAACCCGCGAATGAATGCTGCCGAAGAAATGTTCAAACCAAAAGGAAGTTTCCGAAACTGATAACAAACGCCGAAGCAAAGGAAAGCTGTGTATTTTCTGCATTCTGGATGAAGTTCGATCTGATAAAAGCTGGATCTGAGATCAATGGAAGACAACACTTTTACACCATTAAAATTTTGAAGAAGTTCTTCCATCGTCTGCGGCCTGTCTGTTTCAGGAATGATGATAGTATTGATTTGTCTCGAATCTAAGACAAGTCTGATCGATCCATTTTTCTTCTCAACAACATGTAACGGATTGTTGTATGAGCTTACTGCAGGCTCAATAATGCCCTCGTCAAGCATAGATTGTATTTCTGTTCTAACACGGTCCCTATAATGCGCCGGAATTACGTATGGTCTAACACAAAATTTAGTATGCTCACGAACACGAAATTGGTATTGAAATCCCTTGATTGTTCCTGTTTTGTGAGTAAAAACTGTGGAATGTGCTTGTAAAATCTCAAAAAGGTCCTGCCTATCAGTGTCATTACAATTCTCAATTGTTTGAATTTTATTCTGAATTAACTCATTAATTTCAAATATGCCGTCGATGTCATCCCTGTCAGTACTTGCAGAGTGATTGTTAGTGTCTAGTTCCGTAGAAAATTCCAAACTGTTATATAACAGAAGGTAAAGCCGATTAATTTCCTCATCATGGTTTGAGAGCCAGTCTTCAAATTTCAAAGCTATTGACTTACCTTCTTTCTCTAAACTTATTTCAGCATCGTGAAAGCTTAAAATTGCTTTGTATTCATTCAAAAAGTCTACTCCCAGTATGATTTCCGTCGACAATAATGGAACAATAAGAAAGTTCATAGAGAAGCTGTGGCTTTGGCAAAAGAATTCTAAATTGGTTTGTTGGCGTACATCTACACTTTTTCCAAAGATTGCACCTTGTAATTTAATCTTACGTAACGGAAGTGTGGGGCAGTCGTTCGATTTGTTGCATTTGCTAAAAGCTGTTTCACTAATTACTGAAATGGGACTGCCAGAGTCAAGTACTGCCGTAAATTTTACGTCATTTACAGTAATGTGAATCACAGGATATGCAATGTTGTTATGTTTTACGTCGTGTTCCTGGAGTAAGATGTCCCAAATGTCTTCCATTTTTACGTAATTACTAGCTACGGCAGCTGCGTCGTCAGTTTCATAAGTACGTATTGTGGCTGCCAGTGGAGTGAGTCATTGCCTATTTTCTCTTTGTTGGCGCGCGTCGTTATTGGGATTTGGAGACCTAACTTCTACAAATTCATCGTGACAAGAGTGCTCTGCTCTGTTTAAATTTCGCCAGTTCTGATGCAATTCAGGTCTGTCGTTACGATCATATCGTCTGTCGTCATGTCGGTAGATTCGATAGTTTCTTTCTTGTCGGTCATGTGGTGGAGAATTTCTCCCTGAATCGTAACTGCGCGCTGGACCGTTGCGTCTAAAGTTATTCTGTCTCCCTTGATAATAATTATTTTGGTTCCCATATTGTCTGTTTCTCTGATTGTCTCTGTGATAGTCATTATTGCGGAGAGGTGATCTTTCCCTGTAATTATTACTACTCTGCCAACGGTTGTCATACGGGTGGTGTCTATTTTGGTCACGATTTATGTGGTGAGAATAGCCTTGTCGCGTCCAGTCATCGTTTCTGTCGTCACGGAATTGTGACGGATGTGACCTGTAGTGATTGTTTTCCTGTTTTCGCATCCCGCGACTGTCTGTGTCAATTTCTAATTCTTGTAACAGTCCCTGAAAAGCTTCAATGTCGTCTTTGCAACGTCCTGCCAAAATAATATGTCGTAAATGTTCAGGCAGTTTGATTAAGCAAATGCGGATGAGTTCTGAGGGGCTGTATGGGTTTGACAGGTATTGATTCTTGTGCAACACGTCTTCAAAATATTTCACAAGACTGGAAAATTCAGATTGTTCGAAGTGTTTCATCATTATGATGCTATGTTTTACGCGGTCTTGTGTGGCTTGAGACCAATATGCTGAGAGGAAGGCTTGGTAAAATTCTCCTTCACTGTGGCAATCGTGAATGACCGATCGCATTCTTACAGCTGGTTCATTCTCTAATTAGCCACACATAAATTCTAACCTGTGCTCCAATGACCAGTTGGGAGGGAAACAATGAGAGAATTGATGGAGCCACGCTTGTGGATGAATGTCGTTGGCAGAATTCTTAAACGTTTTGAATTTACGTGTAGTAATGAACAGCTTATAGTCAAAATCATCGTGTCGGCGAGTAGCATATCGGTCATTGTTACGTCGTGTCGGCGGTTCCATCTCAAAATTCGGTGTACCTTGCCAATTTCTTTCATAATTACCGAAATGCCCTGTGTTATTATTTTGTGGCTGTTCCGTGTTTCTATGTCCCTCTTCCCTTATTGGGGCGCGAGTGTCCTCTGAAATACGTAATTCTTGTATTACCTGTGTCAGCTGATCTTGTACTTCCCGCATTTCTCTTTTGTATTGCGTATTAATTTGATTCTGATTTTGTTTGAATTTTTTTATTTGTTCATACTCTTCTGTGTCAGTGAAGGCTACGGGTCTTGTGTCATTCAGATCATCATCTACCTTTGTAGATAAGTTAGTGACCTGATCCGAAAGTTCGGCTACTTTCTCTGATAATGAACTAATTTCCTCCATGTGTCTTTCTACTGTGTCCTTTAAGTTTTCCTGAGTTTTTGCAAGTTGCGTAACCGAATCGGTAGATGCAACTGAGTCCATTTTAGCTTGCAAGGTCTCATGATTTTCATGAACAATAGTTTGCAGTTCTTTTATGGCTGCTTCGTGATTCTGTAATGCATTTTCATGCCGCGAAAAAATAGGTTGAAAATGTTCACAAATTTGTGTTTTTACGTCATTACAGACTTTTTGACATTTCGATTCAATGTTATGTAACTC
Source organism: Schistocerca cancellata (assembly GCF_023864275.1). Lineage (NCBI taxonomy): Eukaryota > Metazoa > Arthropoda > Insecta > Orthoptera > Acrididae > Schistocerca > Schistocerca cancellata. The sequence continues at coordinate 813,028,017 of NC_064629.1, read as the reverse complement.
AGTAGTTAAATCTTCACGTGTTTGTTCAAGTGTGGTGTCTAACTTTTGAAGCTTTTGCTGTGTTTGTCTCTGATTTTGTTCCATTGTGTCTAACTTTTGAAGCTTTTGCTGTGTTTGTCTCTGATTTTGTTCCATTGTGTCTAACTTTTGCAGCTTTTGCTGTGTTTGTCTCTGATTTTGTTCCATTGTGTCTAACTTTTGAAGATTTTGTCCCATTGTGTCTAACTGTTGCTGTGTTTGTCTCTGATTTTGTTCCATTTGTTGCATTAGTTGTAATAACAATGCATTAGTGTCTGGAATCTGTTCCTCTACTCTTTTCGGCAGTGCATTTGCACCGGCAACATTCACATTTTGACAAGCTGAAAATGTGTCTTGACTTATTTGAGAAAACGGTGAGGACGCAAAACCTGAATCTACAGTATTTGCAAAATTGTGTCCTATCATTTCGGATTCCTGAGGCGAGCTGTTGCCGACCGATCGATCGATAATGCTTCCCTGTTCACTACCTGTTTGACTGTCTACGCCATTGTTTGACGCCCGCTCCATTTCCCTATGCACAGTTACCAAATTACTACTTTGAACATTAGTTAACTCATTACATGGTGGGGCCAACACACTGCTTTCGTCTTCACTGTCATTTCTTAGTTTACTTTGGAGCCGAGTGTTACGTTTTTCACACGCCATTATTGTCACAATATTTCACACGATAACACAGAAAAGCACAATTTGAATAGCAAAAATAAGAGAACACATTAATATAGCACTGAAAATAATATCTAGTTAATTGCAGCTGCGAAATACTTGGTGCAAATCTACATGCATGCCACAACTGTTTTACAGTACAACAATGAAAGACTGCAACTATAAAGGAGATTCTCTCTACAATTACGCGCTAGCAATAAACAAAACCTACACTAAATACACAAACTACAAGAAAAAATCAGAAGATTCCAGTGAGGTATCCTAGGCTAAGGGTCGACATATGAAACGTCCCCTTAGAACTATTTATACACGACTGTGCTTAACCTGACACACAATGTTTTTAGCGCAACGCAATCTGACTATCAAAGATCCCTGCAAAAGAATGGCCCTGAGTAACATTAAACTACACCTTTCACAAATAACTTACCTCAAAAAAATCTTCATTACTGGAACTACTGCAATACAGCGAGCGCCACTACTGCCAGCTAAATAAAAGATTCAAACTACTGAAGGCACTAACTACTGATAGGGATAGTTAGCAAATGAAAGATATTAATAGTGAACAAACACTGTATTTACCTTAATATCATCAAAAGTCATAATATATATATCAGTTCATGACAAATTACAAAACTCCGCCATCTCTCTCCCCACATCCACCACTGCTGGCGGCTCACCTCCAACTGCGCAACGCTACGCGCTGTTCACATCCAGCTATAGCAGTTCATGACAACAATGGCAGGCAACAATGCAAACTAGCCACAGACTGCACACAGCACAGCCAGTGATTTTCATACAGAGCGCTACGTGGCATTACCCATATAAAAATCTAAACAGCCTACTTACACAGTCACATTATAAAATTTTTGTGTATACCAATAACAGGCAATTCGACATAAAGTGGATAACAACAGATCAAGAAAAGCTTTTTTGCTGCAATGAAATTCTAAATATAGTACCTAATGTTTATACTTTATTTCATTCCCAGTTACCACACTTTTTATGAATGAATAAGGAATATATACCCAATACTTTTATTAGGACAATGATTTTAAAAGCAAAACCTAGTTTCAATGTTAACAAAACTTTGTCATTGGTAAGCAATGAAACTTCTGCTTACTTATTGAGACATTCCACACTTCTCAAACTCTGATATACGGTTTTGGTCCATGAGCTCTGTCTTAATTCCTCCATCATTTCATTTTGTACCACAATAAATACCTGTCAGCTTGACAAGAAAGGACTGGATTTAAAAGACTGAAAATTATAAAATATGGAACGACGTAAACGAAGCTCAATGTAAAATGGTTTATACCTAAGTTACCTAAAAACATGGGACACTATTGCCCTATTAAGAAATTTCTGTAACACCAAAATAAGAAATTGGAACCTAAGGTAAGTAAACAATAACTCCTTACTAGTATTAAAATGACTCCCATAACAGATGGAAATAGGATCACTGCCATACAGCCTTGGCTAACAAACTTCTCATGTAGAAAGTCCTGCTGCCGCAATTGATTTGTTAGTTAGCAAAAAAAAAAAAGTGCACTAGGCTCATACAAGAGCTGCTGCATACCACTTAAGAGAAGAAATGTGGGCATTTGTTGATGTGTATATGAATTGTATGGCAAAGAGTTTTGTTTTAGTCCTCAAGGTCAATGTTATCCAAGCTGAAAGTATCTTTTTTTGTGGATAACAAACTCCTAATTTATATTTCTTGCGATTCTCCACAGTTCTGTTCCATTTGACAACAGAATAAAGTTGTGCACAATGTGACAAGTTGTTGGCTAAACATTAACTCACATTGAGTTTTTTTATCAGAGTTATTTATCTGCTTCTTCATTATTTAAATAATTAACAACAAAAACAGAGCATTTGGTTACCTCTTCAGATATGTGTGGTGGTCAGAACTGCAACCAGACTGTTACACATTAGTAAATAGCTGCTACAATACATCATTCTGAAGTCAAACAATTGAAAAGTATTGGTTTGTATGTCAAGAACAGAGGAAAAGACATTGTCACTTGTCGAAAATCTGCAACTGATTCGTCCAATCGGATTGTTGTATCAGACGATCATAAGAATAACTAAAGAAAGAACCCAAGTTTGTTATTCACTTTTATTACTAAATTAACAAAATTGTATCGTTTACATCGAAGACTGGCATATACTAGCTATTCGTAATATTGCACTAAAAACTATTTTTAATTGGAAAAAACATGAGATTTCGCCTTTACGAGAATTTATTTTAAACAAAAACTTTGAAACAACCAATTTGATGACGTTACATACGTATATGGTGCAATTAGCGACTGTAAATACACACAGCGCTATAGCACATTGGCAATGTTTTGGTCAGAGTGTCATGGCAGCGAGCCACGCCCCTATGGCTTCAAAACGTAGTACGGCTGGGATACGTAGCGCCATCTCCCTTTATTCTTTATTCTTACCTCCATGTCTATAACAGTCAATTAAGATAGTCTTTTGAAGAGAGGTCGACAGTACTCTGTGGGACCAGTTTCGTACTCTACATGTAACACTAACGCTGTTTCCTATCTTTTTCAGAATTTTGGTAATGTATGAGCTGTGTCCCCAGTTGAGAAGGTCATATGTAACATGTGATTGGAAGAGTACAGAGTACAGGATGATTATAATTAAAGTTAAACTTTTGCTGTAGAAATAACACCACTGCTCAGAATGACGCCAAATTGCAACGGAATATTATCGGAGAAGGGGGAAAACGTATGGCAGAAGAAAAATAAATAGTTACAAAATGTAACAATAGATGGCACTGTAAGAATCGTAATTTAATAGTGGTCGACTACAAATAACAAATGAACCATACAACAATGGGTAAGGTGTACGTTTGACGTTAAACAAACTGTACTACTCAGTGTGCATGGTGTACAGGTGCGATACTGTTAGTTACGTAAGCCCATTCACCACAGCATGGTCATATCACATCGGATGGGAAAAATTGGTTTTTAGTTGGCCTGATGCCAAAAACCGCTTAAGTAGCATCAGTCGCATCGGTTTTTAATTGTCCTGACGCCAAAAACCGTGTAAAAAGCATCAATCAATATCTGATCGGATTATTAATTTCCGTGTGACTGGTGCAAAACATGTTCAGTATGCTGTCTATCGTTTTCTGCAACAAGTTGAAATCGAGAAACAGCATGTTCCACAACTGATCGAACTGTTTCTGGGGTCACATTCAGAATGTGTTGCACAATGCGTGCCTTCAGTGCAGCTAAGTTCGCAATCGGAACACTGAACACATCTTTCAGCTAGCCCCACAGCCAGAAGTCACACGGATTACGATCAGGTGATCGGGAAGGCCAGGCTGTTGCGAAATGGCGGCTGATAATTCTAACAGTTCCGAAATGACGCTTCAGCAGCTGCTTAACTGGATTTGCAATGTGCGGAGGTGCACCATCTTGCATAAAAATGATCCCATCCACGCTGTTGGTGAGCTGGAATGACGTGGTTGCCCAAAAGACACTCATAGCGTTTACCAGTGATGGTACAGATAACAGGAGCGGAAGCACCTGTCTCTACGAAAAAATATGGCCCTATGATAAACGATGCCGTAAACCCACACCACACAGTGACCTTTTCAGTATGAAGTGGTACTGGTTGATTTGCGAGTGGATTTTCCGTTGCCTATATTCGACAATTCTGTGTATTGACATATCCTGTCAGATGGAAGTGGGCTTCCATGGCCAGTTCTTGTCCACTTTCATGCTAGTAAGAAATTCTAAAGCAAGGTTCTCTCTTGCTGGTAGGTCAACAGGAAGCAACTCATGCACATGGGTAATTTTGAATGGATAGCAAAGAAGGATGTTTCATAGGATTTTACGGGTATGTCCAATGTTCGGGCAATTCTGCATGCACTACACATTTCCACACCACCATTCGTCTCCTCCTCTTGCATTGCTGTGGCCACTGCTTCCACTGACATCTTTTGGAATTTCCGAATTATTTTCTCCAGACCCACGGCAGTCATTGGACCAACACCTTTTTTCGAACCCTTCAATGTCCAGAACTTCTGCAGAGCGACGTGTGCCTAGTCATCATTCTTGTAATACAGCTTTACAAGCAGAGCGCGATCCTGCATTGGCGAACGTTGCAGACGCGAAAGGAGGAAAACCCGTATACCCGCCGTGTTTATGCCAAATTCAGTGGGTCGTGCGTATGACAGGTGTTTTCATTTACGTATTCTGACACGTACAGCTTCATCTATTGATCAATTTTCACACTATTTTTTTTTCTTCTGCCATACCCCTACCCCTGGTTCCTAAGTTCTGCCTTTCGCTATCATAGAACTCTGCCAACATCTCATTCAAACAATACACAACCAAATACTTTAACCTCAATTTGAGACAAGTGTGAGAAAGGACTTGTTCTTCTTTATATTCTTACAGAAAGAAAATGTTAACTATTACGCATTGCAATTTATGCAGTCAGATACCTTATTCACATAAGGTGACAAGTGCGAGACAGTGCTTGTTCCGTCCTGTATGCTCACATACAGAAAATATTAACTATTACTCGTAGCTACTAGACACAATCTCTACACTGTTTCTTCTTCTTTAACAGCCAGACAACTCAAGACAGTAACTGTTGCCAGATACATATCAGAAACTCAGTTGTCCTCCTTGTAGTGTGTGCAGACTTCTTTAGTTTTATTGCAGCAACATTGAAGAGTCACCCCATCCCCCACCCATAATGATCTATGAGCACTTTATAATTTACAAATGCATCTGGTTTTACACAATGTTTCTCATAATCTAGGTGCATGATACCTACATTTACTTTGTTTTTTACCTTCTATCTTCTACGTGCACTTAATCTTCTTCATGAGTATGTCTGTCATTAATGACTATGCCATCTGTTCTTCTTAATCGAGTAATCTCGGTTATATTAACTACAGTAACCTCAGCAAATATTGACTGTCAACAATTTTTTATCGCCAAAAGAGTCTGTAAAAATTTATGTATGTGTCTACAACATGGGCAATGCGAGCAACAGTAAGCTATAACTATTGCTATAGTTAGGATTAAGTGTTGGACTCGTCTCTCACCATCCTTTTCCTTTTGCTGTTTATCAGTCACCTGCTCCACATCTTCTAGTCTTTTTCTTGCCACCCTTTGATCGTCTGTCTAGTCACTATATGTCTTAATGGTAGTTCTAATGGTACCTCTGATAAATTTACCTTTTTCCAGTTCTTCACAATACTTGATTTTCATTGCAATAATAGGGTCAATGCCCCTCCTAGTGATATTGGTTTGTATTATTCTATTTCGCTGGATGAACACCTGCAATCCATAACCTTTGCAGTTTGTATTGTAAATTAACAGTCCCATCCTTTACAAGTGAATATCCCTAGAAACATGTTCCTCACATAAAATGATCATATTTTGCTCCTTCTGGCTAATTTACAGCCATTTGTTATCACTAAGATGCGTCTACAAACGTTTTTCTAAAGTAATTAACTTTTGAGTGCAATTACTTGACATACCCCTGCAATGCAACAATTGAACTTCACACTCATTCTGGGCGAACGTAGACAATATTACAAAGGTTTGTTTACATATCATTGTTCCCTTAGCAGTATATTTGTAATCCAGTTGATCTGCATGTTCTGCACAGTTTTTTTTTCTGTTTTTCTTCAACCGAAGTCGTATGTTTTTCTGCCCATCGCTCATGTGCGAATCTACACATTACAAAAAAGTCAGTGACTCTTTCATGTTTGCTGTCATTCTTTGCGTAATTAAAGTTTTCCAACGGATTTAATTTAGTTTTATGTAGCGAGTCAACAAAAAAAAAAAGAAAGAGAATAATCGGATAAGGGGGTCCCTAGTTATTACCATCAGTTTCCCACGTCAAATAGATATTCCTGTGTATGGAATCGGACTTAAACGTGGTTTCTGTTTTGTTATCAGTATTGATTAATTTGTGTAGCAATTGCAACAAAATAATTTATAAACATATATGACGCATACTGAAAAAGTAATGTACACAGAGGGAAAAAAATCGCAACACCAAAAAATAATTAATGTAGAATAATGAAATTTCTTTGTCTATGTATCACATTTAACTGATCATCATTGCAAGATCACAGCTGAATGAAATTGTGAGACAAACCGTTTTAAATATGAAACGCTGGTATATTAATAACCGGTGTAACCACCAGAATGTTGAATGCAAGCATGCAAACGTGCATGCATTGCGCTGTACAGGTGCCAGATATTAGTTGGTGGTATGGAGGCTCAAATGGCTCTGAGCACTATGGGACTTAACATATGTGGTCATAAGTCCCCTAGAACTTAGAACTACTTAAACCTAACTAACCTAAGGACATCACACACATCCATGCCCGAGGCAGGATTCGAACCTGCGACCTTAGCAGTCGCACGGTTCCGGACTGAGCGCCTTAACCGCGAGACCACCGCGGCCGGCTTGTGGTATGGAGTTCAATGCCTGTTGCAGGGATGGCTAAAGGTCGGGACACACATGTCCGGACCGTGTCCGTGCCGAGATACGTCCGAGTATCGGCCGTCACCCGGGCAACGAAATACACCATTAAAACAAATGTAGCGGGCCCCACTTGACCGGGCCGTGCACGGGGAACGTCAACGGGCCGGGGCCGGGCCGGGTGGGATTCGCCGAGTTTAATTTCTCACGTGACGGACACGGCCTGACGGTTGAATTGTCTTGTGAGCTGTGCAACTGCGCAAGACTGTTCTGTGTACAAAACATGGATGTGGAACGACTAATAGAAGAAGTTCGTAAGTTTCCTGTTCTTTACGATCAGGGAAGTGAAAACTACAGGAATATCAAGTACAAAGACAGAGTTTGGAAGACAACTGCAACAGATGTACAAACCAAAGATAAGATAAATACTATACAAGTTTTAATACCCGAAAGATATTTATTTACTTTTTATTTTACAAACAGATGTTTGGTTTATGTCATCGTTATATCGCCAAGGCGCCATGTTCTTGCCATTCCACAGTCCCTTGTGGAGAATTCAGGAATTTTTGAGTTGTTCTTGTACAGCAAATGCAGCATCTGTTGCTCTCCCACCAATTCGAGGTAGGTTTCGAAGATTTGATGATCTTCCGGATCCGTCAGCAGTTTCCTTTTGATCCATCCTCTGTTCGGGCAACCTATAACCTTCCATTTTTCGAATAAAGTTGTACAGTATACACGCAGCCGTCACAATAATTATAAGGTTATTAGTATCTCCCTGAAGGATTCTTCTTAAATATTCGAAATTTCTGTTGCAATATACCGAATGCGTTTTCGGATATTCTTCTTGTCCGACTCAAATGATAATTAAATATAGGCTTTTCATTTATTGTAATGTTGTTTTACCAAGAACCGACGGAAGATTCTGTTAATATAGCCTTGTCATTTGTTAAGTTCCTGCCAGGATATGGTCGCATCAAGTATGTTTTGAGAGGAAAATCTTCATCGCTTACAATTACCGTTGGAAGTTCAACATCAGTTCCGGATAAAGTTTTACTCTTTGGGACGCTAAGCGTATTGTTTTCCAATGACTTTCCAAGGTTTGAATTTACTAGAATGCCTCCATCAGAGTTTTTTCCGTACGCTCGCACGTCTATTGCAATAAAATTATAACATGGGTCAACCAGAGCAAGAAGCACAATGGAATATGTTTTTTGTAATTCCAATAGAGACTTCCTGAGTTGTTTGGAGCCTGTATTGTTACGTGCTTTCCATCTACAAATGAGATAATAATGTTCGAAACTCTCCCTGTACTGGTCTTGTTTTCCAGGCACTGTGGATCCATAATTTTCTTTTTCTTGTTTGCCTTCGTTCTTTTTCCTCTTCGTCTAAAGGAAGTGCTGTAAGTCCTAATTCACTATTTTGAAAATTAGTGAACATGTTTAACAGCTTTCACAAACAGTAACACAGGTCACCGCATCCGAGTCACTACAAGGAACAACAGAGACACGGACGTGCCCCGGCCGTGTGTGCCCCCTGCAGGAGCGGACCGCAGCACGGCCGTCACTCGTCCGACGCTCGGCCCTGACACGGCCCGGACGTGTGTGTCCCGACCTTAATGCTGGTTGTGGATGACGCTGGAGCTGTCGCCCGATGATGTTCCATATGAGCTCGATTGAGGACAGATCAGTTGATAGAGAGGCCCAAGGCAGTATGTACAGGGTGATCAAAAAGTCAGTATAAATTTGAAAACTTAATAAACCACGGAATAATGTAGATAGAGAGGTAAAAATTGACACACATGCTTGGAATGACATGGGGTTTTATTAGAACAAAAAAAAAAACAAAGTTCACAAAATGTCTGACAAAATGCGCTGGACAGCAAAACTGCTACCGTGACAAGTGAGAGATACGCCGATATGTAACAGAATCGCATCATCCCCAGCCTGGCTGATAAACACCTGCTGGAACGTACGATGTTTATGCAGGATGGCGCTCCACCCCATATTGCCAGACGAGCGAAAGATCTCTTGCTCGCGTCGTTTCGTGATGATCGTGTGCTCAGCCGCCACTTTCGTCATGCTTGGCCTCCCAGGTCCCCAGACACCTCAGTCCGTGCGATTATTAGCTTTGGGGTTACCTGAAGTCGCAAGTGTATCGTGATCGACCGACATCTCTATGGATGCTGAAAGGCAACATCCGACACCAATGCCTCATCATAACTCCGGACATGCTTTACAGTGCTGTTCACATCATTATTCCTCGACTGCAGCTATTGTTGACGAATGATGGTGGATATATTGAGCATTTCCTGTAAAGAACATCATCTTTGCTTTGTCTTACTTCGTTATGCTAATTATTGCTATTCTGATCAGATGAAGCGCCATCTGTCGGACATTTTTTGAACGTTTGTATTTTTTTGGTTGTAATAAAACCCCATGTCATTCCAAGCATGTGTACCAATTTGTACCTCTCTATCTACATTATTCCGTGATTTATTCAGTTTTCAAATTTATACTGACTTTTTGATCACCCGGTAGATACTCTGTAGAGCACGTTGTTTTACAACAGCGATATGTGGGCGAGCGTTACCCAGTTGGAAAACACCTCCTGGAGTGCTGTTCATGAATGTCAGCGCAACAGGTCGAATCAACAGATTGACGTACAGATTTGCATTCCGGGTGCTTGGGATAACCAAGAGAGTGCTCCTATTGTCATACGAAATTGTACCCCAGACCATAATTCCAGTATAGGTCCAATGCAGCCACGTCACACACAGGTTGGTTGCAGGTCCTCAACTGGCTTCCTTCTAACCGACACATGGCCATCACTGGCACCGACACAGAAACAACTTTAATCAGAAAACACAAAAGATATTCGCCTTGCCTTCCAATGAGCTGTCGTTTGACGCCACTGAAGTAGCAAATGGAGGTTGTTTGGGGTCAGTGGAATGCACACTGCAGGGTGTCAGGCTCGGAGCTGTCCTCGAAGTTCGTTGTGTCACTGTGATGCCCAATACTGCTCAATTACTGCTGCAAATGCAGGGATACGCCGAACACCACGATCTTCCCTACCTGTAAAGCCACGTAGCCACCCAGAGTCCCATCTTGTTGCGACCATACATTCTCGTGACCCTCGCCGCCAGTGGTTACATTCCTGAAAAGTCTTTCTGCAGTGTCGTAGAAGGAACATCCAGTTTCTCATAGGCCTATTACACGACGTCGTTCATACTCAGTGAGGCGTTGATAATGCCATCTTTGTCACCTTAAAAGCAGTCTTGACTAACATCAACTCACCAAATTTAATCTCAAAGGTAACCGACGCTCACGACCGTTCTAGCGCGAATTTGAAGCAAACTTTATTCGCATTCTCATAGTGGCGCAACTAGCGCCTGTCTTATGTGACTGGCATGAAATTTGAATAGACACCATCTTTCAGGTGTAGAAACAAACCTACTAACTTTCGTTTGTGTCGCACAACTCCTTCTTGTTGTGATTTTTTTTTCTGCAATGTATTAAAGATCTGTTTCTTTTTCTGTGCAATTCTAACAACACAGATTTGTTGTGGTGACTGTTAAAACGCTTTCTCTGATTTACTTCACAACCTGTAACACATTCTAAACTTTTCTGGCTAATTAAGGCCATAGAAGATTGTTTTTTCCGAAGGTACTTCTAACCAAGGAGCGATTCTGTTCTGATAATGAAATACTTTCATAAAACTTTTCAGCCTCTATTTCACCCCTTAATGGGTCAAATTTCCAAAAATAGTGAAACATGTATTTTTAAAATTCTAAAGAAGAAATCAAATACCAATTTTCATATATGGAGCCTTAAAATACACTCCTGGAAATTGAAATAAGAACACCGTGAATTCATTGTCCCAGGAAGGGGAAACTTTATTGACACATTCCTGGGGTCAGATACATCACATGATCACACTGACAGAACCACAGGCAGATAGACACAGGCAACAGAGCATGCACAATGTCGGCACTAGTACAGTGCACATCCACCTTTCGCAGCAATGCAGGCTGCTATTCTCCCATGGAGACGATCGTAGAGATGCTGGATGTAGTCCTGTGGAACGGCTTGCCATGCCATTTCCACCTGGCGCCTCAGTTGGACCAGCGTTCGTGCTGGACGTGCAGACCGCGTGAGACGACGCTTCATCCAGTCCCAAACATGCTCAATGGGGGACAGATCCGGAGATCTTGCTGGCCAGGGTAGTTGACTTACACCTTCTAGAGCACGTTGGGTGGCACGGGATACATGCGGACGTGCATTGTCCTGTTGGAACTGCAAGTTCCCTTGCCGGTCTAGGAATGGTAGAACGATGGGTTCGATGACGGTTTGGATGTACCGTGCACTATTCAGTGTCCCCTCGACGATCACCAGTGGTGTACGGCCAGTGTAGGAGATCGCTCCCCACACCATGATGCCGGGTGTTAGCCCTGTGTGCCTCGGTCGTATGCAGTCCTGATTGTGGCGCTCACCTGCACGGCGCCAAACACGCATACGACCATCATTGGCACCAAGGCAGAAGCGACTCTCATCGCTGAAGACGACACGTCTCCATTCGTCCCTCCATTCACGCCTGTCGCGACACCACTGGAGGCGGGCTGCACGATGTTGGGGCGTGAGCGGAAGACGGCCTAACGGTGTGCGGGACCGTAGCCCTGCTTCATGGAGACGGTTGCGAATGGTCCTAGCCGATACCCCAGGAGCAACAGTGTCCCTAATTTGCTGGGAAGTGGCGGTGCGGTCCCCTACGGCACTGCGTAGGATCCTACGGTCTTGGCGTGCATCCGTGCGTCGCTGCGGTTCGGTCCCAGGTCGACGGGCACGTGCACCTTCCGCCGACCACTGGCGACAACATCGAAGTACTGTGGAGACCTCACGCCCCACGTGTTGAGCAATTCGGCGGTACGTCCACCCGGCCTCCCGCATGCCCACTATACGCCCTCGCTCAAAGTCCGTCAACTGCACATACGGTTCACGTCCACGCTGTCGCGGCATGCTACCAGTGTTAAAGACTGCGATGGAGCTCCGTATGCCACGGCAAACTGGCTGACACTGACGGCGGCGGTGCACAAATGCTGCGCAGCTAGCGCCATTTGACGGCCAACACCGCGGTTCCTGGTGTGTCCGCTGTGCCGTGCGTGTGATCATTGCTTGTACAGCCCTCTCGCAGTGTCCGGAGCAAGTATGGTGGGTCTGACACACCGGTGTGCAGAGTGAAAATCTCATTCTGGAGTATTCATATTCATTTAGAACTTGCAAGTAATCTTGTTTTTATAAAATGAGTGGGACCACCGCTTGATTTTCTGGATTCTGCTCCATACGTCAGATCATGGCTACAAGGACGCAAGCGGACAGCAGAAGAAACGGCATACAGGAAATGTCAACCAAACAATGATGTTCAGTATGAGGCGATGTGGAAAATTTTGAAGTGCTATGAGTACTAAAAAATATCTTCCAACTAATGCACTGGCACCAAGAACGACTGGGGTGGAATTCCCACCAGTTACATTTACCAGTGTTTAATGCGAAACCACAGTAACCACTTCGGTCTCACGATTGCGAGTTTCGGTAACGTTTTTGTGACAGATTTTTGAGTGGCTAGTGACTGCATAGTGGAAGTTTTGGGACTTTGAATACTTCACGAGTCCATCATGAGATAAAAGTTTTCTGTGAGTAGGACTGTAAAGTTTGATTGGGAAGTGTGTTAATGCACATTAACAACGTGAACAATTTATCGTGTGTTGTGGGAGATACTTAAAGTCTGCTTTGTGAATTTGGCTGTCCGCTACAGTTTAATGAAATAACTAGTGACACTGGTACTGAAATATTTTAGGAAATAAACAGTTTAGGACCAAAGACATTCAATGGATCGTCTACAATATTTATGATAGACAACTCCAGCTACATTCTACATCTACATCTACATCCATACTCCGCAAGCCCCCTGACGGTGTGTGGCGGAGGGTACCTTGAGTTCCTCTATCGGTTCTCCCTTCTATTCCAGTCTCGTATTGTTCGTGGAAAGAAGGATTGTCGGTATGCTTCTGTGTGGGCTCTAATCTCTCTGGTTTTATCCTCATAGTATCTTCGCGAGATATACGTAGGACGGAGCAATATACTGCTTGACTCTTCGGTGAAGGTATGTTCTCGAAACTTTAACAAAAGCCCATACCGAGCTACTGAGCGTCTCTCCTGCAGAGTCTTCCACTGGAGTTTATCTATCATCTCCGTAACGCTTTCGCGATTATTAAATGATCCTGTAACGAAGCGCGCTGTTCTCCGTTGGATCTTCTCTATCTCTTCTATCAACCCTTTCAGGTACGGATCGTCCGCATCTCGTGGTCGTGCGGTAGCGTTCTCGCTTCCCACGCCCGGGTTCCCGGGTTCGATTCCCGGCGAGGTCAGAGATTTTCTCTGCCTCGTGATGGCTGGGTGTTGTGTGCTGTCCTTAGGTTAGTTAGGTTTAAGTAGTTCTAAGTTCTAGGGGACTGATGACCATAGCTGTTAAGTCTCATAGTGCTCAGAGCCATTTGAACCATTTTTTGGTACGGATCCCACACTGGTGAGCAATATTCAAGCAGTGGGCGAACAAGCGTACTGTAACCTACTTCCTTTGTTTTCGGATTGCATTTCCTTAGGATTCTTCCAATGAATCCCAGTCTGGCATCTGCTTTACCGACGATCAACTTTATATGATCATTCCGTTTTAAATCACTCCTAATGCGTACTCCCAGATAATTTATGGAATTAACTGCTTCCAGTTGCTGACCTGCTATTTTGGAGCTAAATGATAAGAGATCTATCTTTCTATGTATTCGCAGCACATTACACTTGTCTACATTGAGATTAAATTGCCATTCCCTGCACCATGCGTCAATTCGCTGCAGATCCTCTTGCATTTCAGTACAATTTTACATTGTTACAATCTCTCGATACACCGCAGCATCATCTGCAAAAAGTCTCAGTGAACTACCGATGTCATCCACAAGGTAATTTATGTACACTCCTGGAAATGGAAAAAAGAACACATTGACACCGGTGTGTCAGACCCACCATACTTGCTCCGGACACTGCGAGAGGGCTGTACAAGCAATGATAACACGCACGGCACAGCGGACACACCAGGAACCGCGGTGTTGGCCGTCGAATGGCGCTAGCTGCGCAGCATTTGTGCACCGCCGCCGTCAGTGTCAGCCAGTTTGCCGTGGCATACGGAGCTCCATCGCAGTCTTTAACACTGGTAGCATGCCGCGACAGCGTGGACGTGAACCGTATGTGCAGTTGACGGACTTTGAGCGAGGGCGTATAGTGGGCATGCGGGAGGTCGGGTGGACGTACCGCCGAATTGCTCAACACGTGGGGCGTGAGGTCTCCACAGTACTTCGATGTTGTCGCCAGTGGTCGGCGGAAGGTGCACGTGCCCGTCGACCTAGGACCGGACCGCAGCGACGCACGGATGCACGCCAAGACCGTAGGATCCTACGCAGTGCCGTAGGGGACCGCACCGCCACTTCCCAGCAAATTAGGGACACTGTTGCTCCTGGGGTATCGGCGAGGACCATTCGCAACCGTCTCCATGAAGCTGGTCTACGGTCCCGCACACCGTTAGGCCGTCTTCCGCTCACGCCCCAACATCGTGCAGCCCGCCTCCAGTGGTGTCGCGACAGGCGTGAATGGAGGGACGAATGGAGACGTGTCGTCTTCAGCGATGAGAGTCGCTTCTGCCTTGGTGCCAATGATGGTCGTATGCGTGTTTGGCGCCGTGCAGGTGAGCGCCACAATCAGGACTGCATACGACCGAGGCACACAGGGCCAACACCCGGCATCATGGTGTGGGGAGCGATATCCTACACTGGCCGTACACCACTGGTGATCGTCGAGGGGACACTGAATAGTGCACGGCACATCCAAACCGTCATCGAACCCATCGTTCTACCATTCCTAGACCGGCAAGGGAACTTGCTGTTCCAACAGGACAATGCACGTCCGCATGTATCCCGTGCCACCCAACGTGCTCTAGAAGGTGTAAGTCAACTACCCTGGCCAGCAAGATCTCCGGATCTGTCCCCCATTGAGCATGTTTGGGACTGGATGAAGCGTCGTCTCACGCGGTCTGCACGTCCAGCACGAACGCTGGTCCAACTGAGGCGCCAGGTGGAAATGGCATGGCAAGCCGTTCCACAGGACTACATCCAGCATCTCTACGATCGTCTCCATGGGAGAATAGCAGCCTGCATTGCTGCGAAAGGTGGATATACACTGTACTAGTGCCGACATTGTGCATGCTCTGTTGCCTGTGTCTATGTGCCTGTGGTTCTGTCAGTGTGATCATGTGATGTATCTGACCCCAGGAATGTGTCAATAAAGTTTCCCCTTCCTGGGACAATGAATTCACGGTGTTCTTATTTCAATTTCCAGGAGTGTATATGTTGCAACTATTTCATAAAGTGTGCAAGCATAACTAAATCTTATTCCACAGGCTAACACAAGATACAAATTCTACAACTGATCGACTTTAGAGATATACGTCTATAGTTCTGCACATCTGTTCGACGTCCCTTCTTGAAAACGGGGATGACCTGTGCCCTTTTCCAATCCTTTGGAACGCTACGCTCTTCTAGAGACCTACGGACACCGCTGCAAGAAGGGGGGCAAGTTCTTTCGCGTACTCTGTGTAAAATCGAACTGGTATCCCATCAGGTCCAGCGGCCTTTCCTGTTTTGAGCGATTTTAATTGTTTCTCTATCCCTCTGTCGTATATTTCGGTATCTACCATTTTGTCATCTGTACGACAATCTAGAGAAGGAACTACAGTGCAGTCTTCCTCTGTGAAACAGCTTTGGAAAAAGACATTTAGTATTTCGGCCGTTAGTCTGTCATCCTCTGTTTCAGTACCATTTTGGTCACAGAGTGTCTGGACATTTTCTTTTGATACACCTATCGCTTTGACATAAGACCAAAATTTCCTAGGATTTTCTGCCAAGTCAGTACATAGAACTTTACTTTCGAATTCATTGAACGCCTCTCGCATAGCCCTCCTCACACTACATTTCGCTTCGCGTAATTTTTGTTTGTCTGCAAGGCTTTGGCTATGTTTATGTTTGCTGTGAAGTTCCCTTAGCTTCCGCAGCAGTTTTCTAACTCGGTTGTTGTACCACGGTGGCTCTTTTCCATCTTGCTTGGCACATTCTCATCTAACGCATATTGTACGATGGTTTTGAACTTTGTCCACTGATCCTCAACACTATCTGTACTTGAGACAAAACTTTTGTGTTGAGCCGTCAGATACTCTGAATCTGCTTTTTGTCACTTTTGCTAAACAGAAAAATCTTCCTACCTTTTTTAATGTTTCTATTTACGGTCGAAATCATCGATGCCGTCTAATATGTTATCGCCACGAGTCGGTCCTCTGTTTAACTGCTCAATGTAGTTTTCAGATAAAGCACTTAAAAAAATTTCACTGGATTCTTTGTCCCTGCCACCCGTTATGAACGTTTGAGTCTCCCAGTCTATATCCGGCAAATTAAAATCTCCACCCAGAACTATAACATGGTGGGGAAATCTACTCGAAATATTTTCCAAATTATCCTTCAGGTGCTCATCCACAACAGCTGCTGAGCCAGGGGGCCTATAGAGACATCCAATTACCATGTCTGCCTGCTTTAACCGTGACCTTCACCCAAATCATTTAACATTTCGGATCTCCGTCAATTTCCTTCCATACTATTGCACTTCTTATCGCTATAAACACGCCTCCCCCTTCACTGTCCAGCCTGTCTCTGCGGTATACATTCCATTATTTAAATCGCAGTTAAGAAGTCCAGAAAGAAATTATAAACTTGTAAGGTTTTTAAATGAAAAGTGTTTTGCAGCGGTTTTAAATCGGTCACTAGACTTTATATGATGAGCCAAAATCACGTAAACCCGATACAGTATTATATTCCAATCCTGAGATACTTGCAAGAAAATAGAATAGAATAACAGCTAGTAACCTCCATCCACTACACATGCGTCACACTGAGAAAGCTCACATTCCAAGGCCCAAGCAACCCATGACTGATCTCGAATGCCTATGATCCAATATTACACCAAAAAAAACCTGTACATCACAACCGCATGTACACTCCACAAGCCACCTTACTGTATGTGACAGAAGGAGCATCTGTTACCACTGCCATTTCCCTCATTCCTTGTTCCATTCGTGAGTGGCACATGGGAAGAATGATGGTAAACGCCTGTGGTAGTTCTAATTTCTTTAATTTTCTCATTGTTGTCATTTCGTGAGACTGCTACCCCTGCTGTGTTCATACATCAGGAGTCAGGAGGAAAATAGCTCGCTCCAGAACTGCCAGGCTGCAGCAACTGGCCTGCCTTTTGAAGGGCAAATTTACAAGATGCAAGCAATTGACTTGATATCTTACTCCCACGGAAAGTACAGGGTGTCCCACTCGAAAGAGGCCCCACAAAAATGTGTAGTAATTCGGCTGAAATTGCACCATGCAATTTGTGACGTTGGACGTGGCAACACTGCACTCTGCAACGTCGTTTGATGCAACAGTGTGTTTCCACCCGTCGCTGTGGCTGGAGCTCAGTGTTCGGTGGTAAGTGACAATGTATCGCTATTCCGTCGAAGAGTGCGTGTATCTTTTGAAACAATATTAGATTACAATATTGAATTTGACATGTCAGCGAATGTTTGTTGAAAACTTTGGTGACCAGCATATACCGTCTAAATGCCGCATACAAGAGTTAGTGAACAGTAGTAGTAGTAGTAGTAGTAGTAGAAGGGTTTTGTGGTCGCACGACAGCAAGGTCTTCAGCGCCCGTTCAGTATCATAGTGAGACGGGGGTCAAGAAAGAAACTCAGAACATTTACATCAAACGGAACATAAAACACGGGGAACAATCATGAAAAAATATGTGCTCACCCACACCGAAGCGTGGGATGAAGCAGGGCGTCAGCAGTAAAACATGGACAACACAGGAAGAAAAAGGTAGAGGGAGCTAAAACAATGGCAGATGGAAGTGGCTGGCTGACCGCAAGGAAAAAAGGGAGGAGTCAGCCACTCTGCAATACACTAAAACCGCCAGCCTAAAAGTTTAGGCCAGAGTCCAGACACATCACAAAACTTAAAAACCCTGGACACACACGTCTCATCATTAGCTAAAACACAGGGCAGATCCCCATCAACTTGTGCTTCTGCCCTTGCATCACGGTATAAAACGCAGTCTGTTAAAATGTGCCGGACAGAGATGTGCACACCACAAGCATCACAAAACGGAGGATCCTCCCGCCGTAATAAATAGCTATGTGTCAGAGGACAGTGCCCAATCCGAAGACGTGTGAGAGCCACCTCTTCCCGCCTGAGCAGCCGGCAGGAGGAACGCCACGGCCGAGTGGTCGACTTTACCGACCGCAGTTTATTGGCCGTCACCGCCAGCCATTCGTCCTCCCACAACTCCATGCACTTCCTGTGGAGTGCAGCGATGACTGACTGCAAGGGGATAGGACACTGGACCACATCCTGCTCGCTGCAGGCCTCCTTGGCAGCCCGATCAGCCTGTTCATTGCCCCATATGCCGACATGACCAGGCACCCAGCAGAAGGATACCTCTTTACCCCGCCGTTGGAGCAAGTACAGTTGGTCATGTATCAGCTGGACCATCTCTTCAGTCGGGTACAGGTTCTGCAGTGACTGTAAGGCACTAAGAGAATCGGAGCAGAGAAGAAATCGATCGCCCCGAACACGATGCATCTGCTCCAGTGCCGTCGGGATCGCGTGGAGCTCCGCTGCGGAAACGGTATATTCAGCAGGGAGGCGAATCCGAGTAACATGATCAGGGAACACCACAGAACAGCCAAGGAAAGTCTCCTGTTTGGAGCCATCAGTATACACGACAGTGAAACCGTGATGCACATCTAAAATGTTAGTGAACAAGATGGATGGCAGTAGAATGGTATTTGACCTTCACGGCGGTGTATATCCGCCATTATCGGAAAAAAATATTGATACAGGTTTTGCAGTTGTTCAGGAACTGAATGTCAGTTACAAAGACAAACGCGTCACATTTAAAGTGTGATTTCAGCAATTTTTTACTCAGAGGCCAGGAATATTTCAATACACATGGTTCAGTGATGAGGCATGGGTCCAACTCTCTGGCTATGTGAACTCTCAGAATACATGTTAGTGGTGTAATGAAAACCACGTCCGCTGGTGGAGCAAACCCTGCATTCACAAAAGATTGGAGTGTTCTGTGCAGTATCACAGTGTTGCATCACCAGACTAATTTCTTTCGAGTCTACTGTGACAAGTGCAGTTTACATCGAAATGTTTCGGGAATTTGTGAAGCAGTTGGACAATGAAGAACTTACCCAAGTTGGTACCAACAAGATGGCGCAACGTGCTACATGATTTTATTTATTTATTTTTATTTACTCATCTAGTTCTGTTGGACCAAATTGAGGAGCAAATCTTCAAGGTCATGAAACATGTCAGTGCATGCAATTACAACATAAAAGTAATAACAGATAAAATAAAATGTTTATGAATCCAAAGAAGTCAAACCATAACCTCAAGTAAACGCAATCAACAATGTAACATACGAATCAACTTAATTTTTCAAGGAACTCCTCGGCAGAATAGTGTGACCATGGCTTGAGTCGAATCATTTTTGCCCGGCAGAGTGATTTCGAAAGGACTGTGGGCCCAACGTCAGCTGATTGAACACCACCTGACTGCGCTTTGTTGGCAGAACACTTCGAAGATGCTACAAACCCACTAAAGAGACAGCCTAAATTACACTTGTCCGTCCTCTGCTGGAATATTGCTGCGCGGTGTGAGATCCTTACCAGGTAGGATTGACGGAGGACATCGAAAAAGTGCAAAGAAGGGCAGCTCGTTTCGTGTTATCGCACAACAGGGGTGAGAGTGTCACTGATATGATACGCGAGTTGGGGTGGCAGTCACTGAAACAAAGGTGGTTTTCTTTGCGGCGAGATATATTTATGAAATTTCAATCACCAACTTTCTCTTCCGAATGCGAAAATATTTTGTTGACACTCACCTACGTAGGGAGGAATGATCATCATAATAAAATAAGAGAATCAGAGATCGAACGGAAAGATTTAGGTATTCCTTTTTCCCACGCGCCATTCGAGAGAGGAATAGGAGAGAAGTAGTATCAAAATGGCTCTGAGCACTATGGGACACAACAGCTTAGGTCATAAGTCCCCTAGAACTTAGAACTACTTAAACCTAACGAACCTAAGGACATCACACACACCCATGCCCGAGGTAGGATTCGAACCTGCGACCGTAGCAGTCCCGCGGTTCCGGACTGCAGCGACAGAACCGCTAGACCACCGCGGCCGGCGAAGTAGTATCAAAATAGTTCAATGAACCCACTGCCAGACACTTAAGTGTGAATTGCAAAGTAACCATGTAGATGTAGATGTAGACTTCTTCCTCTGGGGGGCCTGAAGGACAAGGTCTACAGGAACAAACCACACAACTTGGAAGATTTACGCGAGAACATTATCCGTGAAATCCAGATAGTGACACCAGAAGCTCTGGCTGCACCATTCGAAGATCTGCAGCGTCGTATTAAACTGCGCATGTAACTCGAAGGCAGTCAGTTCCAGCACCTTTTGTGATTCATCATTATTTCCCGATGAACAGGATATAACATGTTCATTCATTTCTGATTTTTATGCAAAGCCTTTAAGTGTAATTTAATCAAACGTTTGTTTGTGAGGCCTCTTTCGCGTGGGACACCCTGTGTTTGGGCTCGAACAAACACAATTACAACACAGTCCCGTGAGGGATCATTTCACTATCCCTTATTGCACCAGTGACATTCGTTTATCTGCAAATCTCTGCAGTCGTCCATTAGAGGCCGCTGAGTAGGCCACGCCAAACTCGACGTTTGCCTATCGCTACGTCAGTCGAGACCAGTAGAGACGCAGCAGCGTGTATTCGTAAGTGAAGTTGCGTTTTGTGAAGTTACACTATGTGATCAAAAGTATCTGAACATCCCCAAAAACATACGTTTTTCGTATTAGGTGCATTGTGCTGTCACCTACTGTCAGGTACTCCATATCAGCGACCTCAGTAGTCATAAAACATCGTGAGAGAGCAGAACTCACGGATTTCAAACGTGGTCAGGCGATGTCATACGTCTGTATGCGAGATCTCCACACTCCTAAACATCTCTAGGTCAACTGTTTCCGATGTGATAGTGAAGTGGAAGCGTGGAGGGACACGTACAGCACAAAAGCGTACAGGCCGACCTCGTCTGTTGACTGACAGAGACCGCCGACAGTTGAAGAGGTTCGTAATGTGTAATAGGCAGACATGTATCCAGACCATCACACAGGAATTCCAGACTGCATCAGGATCCACTGCAAGTACTATGACAGTTAGGCGGGAGGTGAGAAAACTTGAATTTCATGGTCGAGCGGCTGCTCATAAGCCACAAATCACGCCGGTAAATGCCAAACGACGCCTCGCTTGGTGTAAGGAGCGTAAACATTGGCGATTGAACAATGGAAAAACATTGTTTGGAGTGACGAATCACGGTACACAATGTCGCGATCTGATGGCAGGGTGTGGGTATGGCGAATGTCCGGTGAACGTCATCTGCCAGCGTGTGTAGTGCCAAAAGTAAAATTCGGAGGCGGTGGTGTTATGGTGTGGTCATGTTTTCATGGAGGTGGCTTGCACCCCTTGTTGTTTTGCGTGGCACTATCACAGCACGCGCCTACATTGATGTTTTAAGCACCTTCTTGCCTCCCACTGTTGAAGAGCAATTCGGGGATGGCGATTGCATCTTTCAATTCGATCGACCATCTGTTCACAATGCACGGCCTGTGGCGGACTGGTTACACAACAATAAATACACTGTAATGGAGTGTTCGAGTAAAATGACTTTTCTGGAGACTAGAAATCTACTCTGTAGGAATCAGCATGGGTTTCGAAAAGACGGTTATGTGAAACCCAGCTCGCGCTATTCGTCCACGAGACTCAGAGGGCCATAGACATGGGTTCACAG
Source organism: Schistocerca cancellata (assembly GCF_023864275.1). Classification (NCBI taxonomy): domain Eukaryota; kingdom Metazoa; phylum Arthropoda; class Insecta; order Orthoptera; family Acrididae; genus Schistocerca; species Schistocerca cancellata. Next base: position 813,005,770 of record NC_064629.1, on the reverse strand, counting down.
GTAGATGCCGTGTTTCTTGACTTCCGCAAGGCGTTCGATACAGTTCCCCACAGTCGTTTAATGAACAAAGTAAGAGCATATGGACTATCAGACCAATTGTGTGATTGGATTGAGGAGTTCCTAGATAACAGGACGCAGCATGTCATTCTCAATGGAGAGAAGTCTTCCGAAGTAAGAGTGATTTCAGGTGTGCCGCAGGGGAGTGTCATAGGACCGTTGCTATTCACAATATACATAAATGACCTTGTGGATGACATCGGAAGTTCACTGAGGCTTTTTGCAGATGATGCTGTGGTGTATCGAGAGGTTGTAACAATGGAAAATTGTAGTGAAATGCAGGAGGATCTGCAGCGAATTGACACATGGTGCAGGGAATGGCAATTGAATCTCAATGTAGACAAGTGTAATGTGCTGCGAATACACAGAAAGATAGATCCTTTATCATTTAGCTACAAAATAGCAGGTCAGCAACTGGAAGCAGTTAATACCATAAATTATCTGGGAGTACGCATTAGGAGTGATTTAAAATGGAATGATCATATAATGTTGATCGCCGGTAAAGCAGATGCCAGACTGAGATTCATTGGAGGAATCCTAAGGAAATGCAATCCGAAAACAAAGGAAGTAGGGTACAGTACGCTTGTTCGCCCACTGCTTGAATACTGCTCAGCAGTGTGGGATCCGTACCAGAAAGGGTTGATAGAAGATATAGAGAAGATCCAACGGAGAGCAGCGCGCTTTGTTACAGGATCATTTAGTAATCGCGAAAGCGTTACGGAGATGATAGATAAACTCCAGTGAAAGACTCTGCAGGAGAGACGCTCAGTAGCTCGGTACGGCCTTTTGTCAAAGTTTCGAGAACATACCTTCACCGAAGAGTCAAGCAGTATATATGCTCCCTCCTACGTATATCTCGCGAAGAGACCATGAGGATAAAATCAGAGAGATTAGAGCCCACACAGAGGCATATCGACAATCCTTCTTTCCACGAACAATACGAGACTGGAATAGAAGGGAGTACCGATAGAGGTACTCAAGGTACCCTCCGCCACACACCGTCAGGTGGCTTGCGGAGTATGGATGTAGATGTAGATGTAAATGGACTGGCCTGCACAGAGTCCTGACCTGAATCCTATAGAACAACTATGGGATGCCTTGCAACGCCGACTTCGTGTCAGGCGTCACGGATCGACATCGATACCTCTCCTCAGTGCAGCACTCCGTGAAGAATGGGCCGTCATTCCCCAAGAAACCTTCCAGCACCTGATACAACGTATGCCTGCGAGGGTGGAAGCTGTCATCAAGGCTAAGGGTGGGCCAACACCATACTGAATTCCAGCATCGTCGATGGAGGGCGCCACGAACTTGTAAGTCATTTTCACCCATGTGTCCGGATACTTTTGATCACATAGTGTATCTGTGTCGTGAAGCATCAGATGTGTCGGTTACTGGTAAGCAACCCTGCTAATGTAGTACGATTGGTTGAGATGAAATTATGTGAAATTCTTCTTCGTGAAGGTGGTATTTGTGTAGAAGATGAATCATTCGCATGTTTTCTGGTATCTATTATAACGCAAAAATATTATCATCGGTTAAAAACGGATACTGTAGTAACACTAACGCATAATTTCGATGCTGTAATGATGATGAGGAACACGTCACTGCAGGCGTTAGTAATATGGCAAGTTCGAGAAGAATCGACGGAAGCAGTGAAAGCGAATTCGAGCCCTTTCCTGGTAAGAAGCTTAAGGTCGAAATTGTCATAAAAAATGTTCAGACGTGTGGGAATTCCTAAGGGACCAAACTGCTGAGGTCATCGGTTACTAGACTTGCACACTACTTAATCTAACTTGAACTAACTTATGCTAAGAACAGCACACATATCCATGCCCGAGGGAGGGCTCGAACCACCAGCGGCAGGGGCTGCGCAATCCGTGACATTGCGCCTCGAACCATGCGACCATTCCGTGCGGCTAAAGCGTCATCGCTATGTTTGGTGAGGACACGCTGATGATTATTATGTCAGAGGATTCAACGCATATGACAAGCTCCTGAAAATGTACCCTAAAATGAAGGCTAAAAGCAACAATAAATGCGTACTGGACTATGTGGCACAGAAAAAAGAAGGCAACGCTGTTTCGGTTCAAATGGTTCAAATCGCTCTGAGCACTATGTGACTTAACTTCTGAGGTCATCAGTCGCCTAGAACTTAGAACTCATTAAACCTAAGGAACCTAAGGACATCACACATACCCATGCCCGAGGCAGGATTCGAACCTGCGACCGTAGCGGTCGCTCGGCTCCAGACTGTAGCGCCTAGAACCGCACGGCCACTCCGGCCGGCCGATACTCTTTTCGAAGGAAATCATTCACTGCACTTCAGTGTCATCAAGCAGCTTGTAATGGCGATGTCTGACTAGCGTGAGCTGGTCTTCCGTATATTATTGGCATTTACAACTTTGATCTAGTGGAAGGCAACGGGAAACCACCACTGGAATCACTTCCCCAGACGCTCATGCGGTGGACCTATCTGACGAGGCTTCCCCCATGACACGACCTGCCGTAAGGCAGAGCAAAATACAAAAATTGAAAAAACTTTGAGCATTGGATGTAGCCAGAAATTTCAAATGTACAAACTTTATAGAGTCAGTTGGATTTATTACTAATTTGAAAAAGGATACTAGGATAACATCACGTCGTATAACTATCCTCCAAACAGGAAAAGTTAAAGACGACAAAGAAGAAATGATTCAAAGAGCTTAAACAGGTGTTGCTGAAGATGGGTTCTGTATGGAACTGTGATCAGAATCAGTTGAACTATGAGATTGCTTCCAAAAGAATGCTATCTATGCGAGGGGAAAGAAACACTGTCTCAACGTTGCAATCAGTTAACAGTGCAACACACAGCTGCACCATTGAGGTCGCGATCAATGGACGGACGACTGGGAGACAAATTCTACAGTGTAATCACAAACAGACTGAAAAGCTTGTAAGGACTTTACAGGGTAGGTTGTGCTGAGAAATAAATGTTAAGAAAAAAAATCGATACGTTACGCCGTTTCAGAGTTAATTAGCATTGAAGTTAGCCAATCAGGCTAACACAATTAGTGTCAATTGTTCTCATAGTGTAGAGGATAGCGCATTAGGCTGCTCAGCCTTTGGCTCGGGTTCGACTCTTACAACCGTCTCATCACCAATTTTCGTAGGAGGATGCTAAGTTCACCGTACTTGGATACGATGTGACGTCATTATGACGTATACACGCTACATCGAAAACGATAGAAACCGTATATCGACCATTCGACTTTTGTGAACTTTCGAGAGGTTGTGACAGGGTAGCGCTGTGCTCTGCGCCATTCGTTTAAATGTGTTTTGCGTTTAAATCGTGTATTGTACTGTGTGTGTGTCCTGTGCGTTGTTTTTCGTTGCTCGTCTCTAATTATGTGTTCAGCATTCGAGAGACTAATGAGAGAAAAGCTGAAAAGAGTTCAGCATCGATGACGACGGGCAATTGCGTGGTTATTGTGAATCTCAAGCAGAAATTGATGTACTTCTGACCCAGCTGAAGTGCGTCGGTTATTCGTACTCGGTGAGAAGAAGCACTCAGCAGCCAAAATCTTTAGATGCGTCAAGACACTAACCTTTGGTTAAGATTACATTGAGAAATCCACTTCCCCTCGTATTTCATCTCCGGTCGACGATTTTTCTTCAACAATGTCTCATATTTTTCTTTTTAAGTTCGAAATTCAATCATTCTACACACCAGTCATTACTGGACACTAAGGTACCTGTCTCTGCGGTCCGAGTGTAAAATTACTTGGAATTATGGTTGATAAAAGACTATCTTGGGATGGACATATAAATTACTTAGCTAACAAACTTGCACGAGTTCTCTTTCAGCTATATAAATTAAGAAAAAAAAGTCAGCAAGAGTATGCTGCTACAATCTAATATGTACTGACAAGACCAATTCGATGAAACCATACTAAAATATTGATAATAAATAAATATTATTTTCGGCGTAAGCATTCAATACAACAATCACAGAATCTAATCTGGTCGGGACACAAGAAGACTTCACTTTTTTACGAAACGTGTTGTCCGTGGTGTTTTCAAGGCCACGGTCAGGAATATTTCTATTAATAACCAGCTCTTTTATTTTGGCGAAATACATATACGCTGCCACACTGAGCTGTTATCAGAATCGAACGTGTCAAAACAAACCACTAGCTGACGACGTTCGTAAAAGTCGATAGGTGTGTTAATCGACTAAAGCGTATATACGTCATAATGACGTCACATCATCTCCAGGTTGGGTGAACTTAGCATCCTCCATTTTTGTATCGTTCTCGTGTTCAGTTTGAGGAAAACAAATGAACAACACGTTTGCCTACAGCGTCTTTGGCAGGCCGACTGGATTTCCACGTGAAAGGTCTTGACTAGCTAACTTCAGTGCTAATTAACTAGGAAACGGCGCAATGCACCGAATTGTTTTTTTAACAATCATTTCTCAGCACATCCTACCCTGCAACACGCTGACAAGCTTTTCAGGCTGTTTCTGACCATCCTGTATATATGCTTCCAAGAACCAAATAGAAAGTATGGACAACGCGTATCAACCCAATTCCTAAAATAGTCCCTCCAAATGCCTTCGTAGATATAAAGATGGCGAAAGAATATCTGTAGACGTTTTTCCATAAAAAATCCTTTCTCACAGTTGTACACTCTGCTGTCTAAGAATACTGCCAATTCTGGGCAAATTAACTTATGACTATGTTTACATATCTGCAGACCATGCTCATTCAAAGATAAAAAATACCTTCAATTCTTGCTGATCAGTAAATAATCCTGTAGCTAATATATGGCAAGAAGGCCAGCCTGCTGCCACATGACAGAATATGTAAAATCTTATACATCTCCAAATTATGCTTTGATGTAGCAATGGGTATAGAAATGATAACAGTTAATTCATCTTCAGTTATTAAAGAGTATGCTGTAGTTAATGTGTAGTAAGCATATAAATTATAAGAATTACAGGGGAAATCCTAGTAGATGTTGCGCCTAACTTACGTTCAGTAAATAGTAGGATCTGTAAGAACTGGTCTGGATGCAACAATACACTGCTTAAACAAGTATTCAAACTACTTTCTAGAGCTGTTATTAAATTAATAGCATCATTTCTAGCATTTTATAGATGCTCAGTAATTCTTAACAACAGAGTGTTTGAATCTAAGTGAGCACTCGCAGCATTTAATCCTTCAAACAATTCACAGATGGTTGCATTCATCTCATCACGAATTGTGTTGAAAAGTGTGCTTTTCAATCTGCTCAATAAAAACTGTATGGTTGGTAATGATTCTTAATACACTTTCGGTATTTCATTAGAGAGGTTAATTGAATTCGTACTAGACTGTTGTTCAATAGCTCAAATTTTGTCTTTAAAGTGCGATAGATCACGCCTGGATAAAGTACCAAATGTACAAAAGGCTTAAGGAACTGTTAATCTCTTGTTCATAATTAGCAAATGTGGACTCTTGCTGCATTTTGGCTATGATCCAAATGTTATACCAAGACGTTGCCGTTTCCAAAATGGTGTCATTATCTTTGACTGAACTAGTAAACCAATTTGTTTCTTAACAGAATTGAATCGTTGTTGAATCTGACTCAGATTGTATTTAACTACAAGCTTAGCATTATTTGTTGAAACTATCACGTCTGATTGTGGTTCAAACAACACACCTGTTGTCTGTAGCACTGTCACTATACCGTTTATGGTACACACTGTCACAGCAAAAATTAGAATTACAGTGAACATGGTTCATTAGTTCTAAACGTTAAAGTGTGAACATAATGCAAATGTGTATCTTGTGTTAGCCTGTGGAATAAGATTTAGTTATGCTTGCACACTTTATGAAATAGTTGCAACATATATTTGCGCAACACATTAACATATGCACATGGCTGAGAAATAAACACACACTTTGCCTGCACTCACACTACACATGTCTACGAAGATTGTAGGGGTCTCTGGCATTGGACTGCTCGATGCATGGCAACGCCTCGGCCTTGATGTCTGGATTGCGATGTTGCTCTTTTCGTTTCCTGGTTTTAGGAATAGCTGGTCAGCCCCTTGCTTGCTCCTCATCTTTGTCTCACAGTGCTATGCGAAATCCATCCAGAAATAGCTTCCACTATTGACGTAAGTAATCTCTGAGCTTAGAGAGAGAGGTATCATCGAATAAGTATGGTGACAGTAGTACGAGAACTGCACAAACCAGCAAGCAAAAAATACCCTCATATGGCTTATATGGCAGGCCCATTTTGTAGATATGAGGGAATATTCACATGAGAATAATGCATTCAAACATATTTTAATGGTTATTGATACACACTCAAAATTTTTCTGGTCATTACCTCTTAAAGCAAAAATGGGGAGAAATATCGCATATGTGTTTGAGCGTTTGTTGCAGACAGGGACCCATCGATGCCCAGACAACCTCCAAACCAATCATGGTGGAGACTTTCACTATAGGTATTTCAAGACTGTGATGCAGATGCAGCGGTACAGAATACATCACTACTCAACATTCACCCACCTGAAGGCAAGTATTGTGGAACGTCTGACCAGAACAATAATGTGGATGCGTTTTAATCTTCATGGCTCATAAAAATAGACAGATATCCTCCCAGTAATAATTTCACAATATAATCGAACCAAATATAGCACAATAAAAATGAGACCAATGGATGTTCCTGATAATGAACTCATGGATACGGTGTACTTTTTTATTAAAATGCTGGATCCACGCAAACAGAAATTTAATGTAAGTGATTTCGTATGTACCACAAAACACAAGACAGCTTTTGAGAACTCATACTTACGAAACTGGTCAACAGAGATATTTACAGTTTCAAAGGTGCAGAGAACGAACTTTAGAACTTATATCTTGAAGGATAGTAAAGGTGAAGAAATTGGAGGTTGTTTCTACACCGAAGAGTTGCAGAAAAGCTCTGAACTGGATGTGTTTCTTGTGAAGAGAGTCATAAGACATCGAGGAACTAGAGTGTTTGTCAAGTGGCTTGGTTTTCTTGGAGCACAAATCATTTGGATAGATTCTAAAGATCTGCTATATAATGGGGTGCGCAGTCCACAACCACCGCAGAAGCATAACATGTGTGCTAGAAAATGCACAAGAGGAGGTGGTGGTGTTCTAGACAAACTACCGGTGGAATTAAACATTCTGGGATATAACTACTGTGAACCAGGAACAAAGCTTCAAACACTAGGCACGAGGTGATAAGGGGATTAATCTGCTCAACGAAGCATGTATGAAATACAACATTGTGTACGCTGAAAATAAAGATCTCCCAAGTCGTCACATTGCAGACTAGATTTCAGCTGATAAGTCTAAGGATATTGGTATAGGTCAACGCATTGCAGAATTTGCATCGATAAAACAATGAGTGGGAAAATTAAGTGGGGTTTAGGAGTGAAGAATATCAAGCGAGCTATGAACGCTACACGTTTTGTGCTAAAGAACAAGAAGATGAAGAAAAAGAATGGGAAGCAAAAGTGTTTGAAGATCTGTACCCTGACAGCGATGTATACAGCTAAAAATGCTCTGAAACAGAAAGGAGCGAGAAGAAGAAGAAGAGTATCGGTTAAAGCACCTCGAGTTCCACCAATATCAAAGACATCAGATGGTAGCTGTCTCCGCTCTCTCGGCGGTGGGGTCCCTCGCAAGTGGTGCTGCTATATTGGTCGAACAGTCAAGAACGTTCAAAATTCCCAAGTGCAGTTAGAAGAGGCAAGTAGACATAAGCGCATGATGGAAGCCGCAGACATTGAAAAGTACTATACTTGAAACCGTACTGGAAAGAACTTGGTCTATTCACAAATTAAAAAAAAGCCCGTTAGCAGGTCTACCAGGATGTGCACTCACAAACACTTATCTACTTAAGTTTGTTAAGAAAAAAATCAGCATTACAAAATTCCGTGGTGTGTTTATGCGGGATACACTGTCGAAGACTATGTGGAAAACTGATGAATGTGGTATTGTGAATTTAGATGTTGCTGGAGGTTCCCAGCACCCACTGGGTGCCATATGTTATAAAAAAAGCAAGTACCGTCTACTATTTCGACTCATTTTGTGACCTGCAACGGGCAGAAGAATCACAACGGTGCTTCACTCGCAGAAGCCGTGTGTTCTACAATTTTCGACTCTGTCAGTGCTTTAATACACACTTATGCGGACATCTGTGCATCATGTTTCTCTTGACGTTTACAAAGAAGAAGAATATTGAAGGAAGAGCTTTAAGCATTCTTTCATCAGTTGGGGCTCAGATGCAATGTTGTACACTTTGACTTTAAAAGAACGATCATCTCTTCTACTGCAAATTACTTCCTGCCAATGTATTTGAGCATTAATGAACGGAGTATTGCATTGATTGGACTGGAGACGTACAACAGCATCCCAAATATCACCCAGGCTAACAACGAACCACATCTAGATACTAACCGTGAAAAAGACATTGTGGAAATAGAACGTGGTGCCTATGATATCGACGCTTTAAACGAAGACTTCAAACAGTCTGAAAAATGTATTGACCTACGTGCAAACATCAGTACACTTAAATCTTAAATAAGGATTGTGACTGCAACAATTGACTTTAACCAGAAAGGTTCAATAGGGCGCCTACTGGGTTTCACAAAACGACAGTTATTGCAGAAGAATACCAGTAAATTTTACAAATCAGATCAGGCTGTGGACATATTGCCTGTCAGTAGAATCTGTGTCGAGCGTAACATTGCAACGAACTCTTATCTCAACGACAGGCTGATTGACACTATTTACGAATTCTTCCCCTCAGTTGCAACAGGGTATAAGATTGTTGGCACTCCTACCACTGCAGTTTGAGCAGTGAAGGAGTGCGCATCACTGGTGCTGCCCGCTACCTGAAATTTGCCCAGAAGAGGAGCTGTGAAGCTATGCTCGAACTGTGGCGTGACGCAAAGCGAATTGTCGTGCGTCGTTATTACGACACAGAAAAACCGCCGTGTTCTCACTCCACAGATTGGGCAGAAACGGCCAAAGGAAGAAGGCAGACACTGAGAAGAAGCTTTTGACTCGCCTGCCCCTGTACACCCAGCGCAGCAGAGGGTCGTGGACAGAGGTGTTTGATTTACAGCTGACTGCTGTAGAGAGAAGTTGCCGTGGAGTCCCTTGACTCAGACGCTGTCGTTCAGCGGCAGGCAGCGAGCGTGGCCGACCTCCGCGCTTTGAATAGCGCTGTGGCGGCCCACATCGTCGATCCACCTAACGTGAAGAAGAAGACCGCGCCAAAACAGCGCGAGAAGCCGTCCAAGGCTCTGCTCAGGGGGCTGTCTTGGATCTGCGACGAGAAGACGGTCCAAATGGCTCTCAACACTATGGGACTTAACTTCTGAGGTCATCAGTCGCCTAGAACTTAGAACTCATTAAACCTAAGGAACCTAAGGACATCACACATATCCATGCCCGAGGCAGGATTCGAACCTGCGACCGTAGCGGTCGCGCGGTTCCAGACTGTAGCGCCTAGAACCGCTCGGCCACTTAAGCCGGCCAAGACGGTCCAGGAGGGCCTGTTGTCCTGGAGGGGGCTGTTATGTCCCAGATTCCGGTACGCAACTGCAAAATTGCACAATCGGACGAGTAAGAAGCGACCACCACTGTACATCGTCGACGTGCAACCTGCGACGGATGGCGGCATATTTCGGACTAAGTGTTGTAACGGCGACCGCAACGGTCGCGGGGTTGAAGTGACGGAAACGCGGCGGGACCCGCGGAGCGGCCCGCAACAACAACACAAAGGGGGAGGACGACACGACCAACGAAGAACAGAACGAACAACAACAAGATCGAAAAAACGGAGTCACAAGAAAACCTAACAACCACGTCCACTCGTACACAGAACAAGAAAGTAAATAAGCTGTCTAAGGCGAGGCGATGTGTCCAGAGACGTACGCAAGGTTATACTGGCTGGTTTTTTTTTCCTTTATTGATTTTCAATTCCCCCCGAAGGGGGCGGGCTGGCAGCAGCTTAGTACGCTGCTCTACAGCCTACAGACTTTTTTTTAAAAAAAAAACGGAAGAAGAAAAGAAACAAGAAAAACAGGCGATTAAACAGTGACTTAAAGTGTAAAATAGAGGAAAAATCCGGAAAGTTAAAACAGAAAGCAAAAGAGGTTGGCAATGTTAATAAAAGACACAGGAGTCAGACAAGGAACACAGTACACACACAATTAAAAAACATGGCGACAGTATGGTTTCTGTTCGCAAGAGATAAAAAGCACACCCAGCGACAGTATGATGGCCATTCGCAACACTTCCCAAAAAACACAACACGGAACACTCACTGTAAAACACTCGCTGTAAAACACTGCACGAAAATGGCGGCACAAAGATTACACTCCCGAGCCAAAGGCAGATGGGGGGTGGGGACCTGGAGGAGGGGGAAGAACAAGGAGGGAGGAAGGAAAAAACGAAAAGGGAGGGGAACCAAGGAGGGAGAGGACTCATAAAGGGGGAGAGGGGCAGGGCAGACGCGAGAGGGAACGAGAAGAGGCAGAGGAGTGAAATGCAAAAGAACTCGGGGGAGAGAAGGGGGCAGAGAGAGGGGAGGTGGGGAAAAAAAGAGGATGGAAGGGGGGAGAGGGAGCCTGGGAAAAGGACAGAGGAAAGGAGGGGGAGTGAGGATCGGAGTTGATAGGAGGGATAAATGGAGGGAGAGAGGGCATCATCCGGGAGGGGGAGTTGATGGAAGCCACCTTGGGAAAGGAGATGAAGGGTGTAGAGATGGAGGGTAGGGGGGACACAACAGTGAAGACGTGGCAGGGGGCGGGGATGGGAGAGGAGAGGAGCAACCAGGGGGTGAGGGTGATCAAGGCGGTGGGAGGTGTAGAGGATGCGGATATGTTCGAGGAATAGGAGCAGATGGGGGAAAGGAATGAGATCATAGAGGAGATCATGGGGGACGGGAGGCGTATACGGAAGGCAAGGTGGAGTGCAAGACGCTCAAGGATCTGGAGGGACTTATAGAATTTGGGGGGGGGGGCAGATATCCAGGCAGGACTGGCATAACAGAGGATGGGATGGATTAAGGATTTGTAGGTGTGGAGGATGGTAGAGGGGTGCAACCCCCATGTCCGGCCAGAGAGGAGTTTGAGGAGTCGGAGGCGGTTGTGGGCTTTGCATTGGATGGAGCAGAGATGAGGGATCCAGGTGAGGCGACGGTCAATGGTGAGGCCAAGGTAGGTGAGGGTGGAGGTGAGGCGGACACAACGGGCACAGACAGTAAGGGAGAAATCCAGGAGCCGGAAGGAGCGAGTGGTACGACCTACGATGATTACCTGGGTCTTGGAAGGATTGATTTTCAGGAGCCACTGGTTACACCACGCAGCAAAAAGGTCAAGGTGATTCTGGAGAAGGCGTTGGGACTGTTGGAGGGTAGGAGCGAGAGCGAGGAATGCGGTGTCATCAGCATATTGCAAGAGGTATACTGAAGGGGGGGGGGGGGTTGGGGCATATCTGCCGTGTACAGGAGGTAGAGGAGAGGGGAGAGGATAGAGCCCTGGAGCACACCTGCAGAGGGGTAGAAGGTGTGGGAATTGGCATTATGGATGGTAACATAGGAGGGGAGGTGGGAGAGGAAGGAGGCCATCAGACGGATGTAGTTGATAGGAAGGGCGTAGGTTTGGAGTTTAAACAGGAGACCGGGATGCCAGACACGGTCGTAGGCCTTTTCGAGGTCGAGGGAGACAAAAATGGCGGAGCGACGGGAGTTAAGCTGGAGGGAGAGGAGATGAGTGAGGTGGAGGAGTTGGTCATCAGCAGAGAAGGAAGGTAGAAAGCCACATTAGGTACTGGCTGGCTGAGCGAGAGGCAGGCGCGTAAGTACTCTATCAGGGGCGCCGCTATTGGCCGCTGGAACCGCGTGTTCCACTGTGGCGCCCTCACACTAAATGCAGGCCAGGAGGCGCGCGCCTCCACAGCTTAGGCCTTGTACACGTGATAGCGTTGCAACGCGCGTTATGGGCAGCGCGTTACAGCGCGCGCTGTTGAAAAACATTAAACCGTTGACTGCGTACACATGCAACGCGCGCTTCGAAATGACGCCGCGTCGTAACGCGCGTCTCGAAGGTTCCTCGAGGATCGCGCGTCCGCCGCGCGCCTCGAGTTCCTAGTAGTGGGTTTGGGTGTACACATGCATTCAGTCTAGCGCGCGCTTTAGTGCTCTCATTATGGAGGAACGTACGTTTGACACTGAGATCTTCATTGAAGAAGTGAAAAGTCTTCCTGTGATATGGGAAGTGCGGACTACAAGAACAGAGTATTAAAAAGATCAGTGTGGTAGCAATTGGCTGATTTGTTTGCTGAAGAGGGTTGTTCAGAGGAACAGAAGAAAATTCTTGGTAAGAGGCAACTTTAATATTAAGGTTAAACTACACAGTAGATTAGTACAGTTACACATAAGTAACTGTTTTACCTTGTGACTCTAAAGTTAGTCCTAAGTTAAAGCAGTTACTATTTAATAGCATTACTTATAATATAGCATAATGCGAATAATTATGTGTAAAATTGAATAATTAACATACAAATAAACATTTGTATATGTAACTACTGACGAAGCCTATTTGGATGTAATATCTGTCAAAGGTAACTAAAGCTATTTATTTTTGTTCAAATGGCTTTGAGCACTATGGGACTTAACATCTATGGTCATCACTCCCCTAGAACTTAGAACTACTTAAACCTAACTAACCTAAGGACAGCACACAACACCCAGCCATCACGAGGCAGAGAAAATCCCTGACCCCGCTGGGAATCGAACCCGGGAACCCGTGCGTGGGAAGCGAGAATGCTACCGCACGACCACGAGATGCGGGCTTATTTTTGTTATTTTAATTTTATTTACAGAAAGTTGTTAACATGATGGCTATTACAAATAGTGTATAATATCTAATCAATATCTACAGAGAAATGCATGACAGAAAAATATTTGTTCATAATTACACTGTATTGTTCTAATGGCCAATGTAATGTATTATTAGCATATACTTGTCTCGTAAGTGTTCGCAATTTAACTCTTGTTTACACCATTTTATCTTGCCATGGTAGCTTGCCTTCGCTGATGAAGTTACGAGCAAATCTGTTCCTTACTTCTTTTGCATACATGTTGGGCCATGGAAAAGTTACTCCAGACAAGTCAACGAATGGCGCCTTATAAAATGTATATTCATACCTGTACCCATCTCGTTGTCGTACATAGTTATGCAACACACAACATGCCAAAACTATACTTTCTGCAAGTTATAAAGTGACATTTAGAGGCATATGAAATATTCTCCATTTGTTTGCCATAATACCGAAGGTACATTCAATATACCTGCGAGATCTTGACAATCGGTAGTTTAAAACTCTTTTAATATGAGACAATAATTTTCCAATGTATGGACACATGATGTGTTTCGACAGACCGAACGCATAATCTGATACAAAAACATGAGGCAATAGTGTAATGTCCACATCTGAAATTGGTTTTGCCAGTGGAATATTCAATGTCCCTTCTATGAGTTTTTTTTGTAAATTATTGATTCCTGGAAAACTGATGAATCATTACTTTTGCCATAGGAACCAACATCCACCAACAAAAAACGGTAGTTAGCATCACAAACAGCTAGTAGTACAATTGAATGAAAATGTTTGTAGTTGTAAAAAAGGGACCCTGAATCATTGGGTTTCACAATACAAACATGTTTACAGTCCAGTGCTCCAAGGCAGTTAGGAAAGTTGGTATACTTTAGTAAGTCGTTACTAACTTGTTCCCACTTGTCTTCTGTCATAGGTGGTATACAAATTGTTTTCAATTTTTTTCCATATTACGGCACAAACTTGACGGATTATGTTCCCTATAGTTGACTTTCCTACTCTGTAATTGTAATGAAGTTCAGCAAAAGAACATCCTGTTGCCAGATACCTGGAAAAAACATATTAATTTTTTACTGTGTTAATTGACTACAAAGTTTACAAACTTTTTTTTAGGAACAACTGTGCAAAAGAGATGGAAGAGTCTGCGTGACAATTTTGCCAGAGAATTAAAAAGAAGGAAGACCAAGATATCAGGATCTGGAGCAAGCAGCTCTATTCCTTATATATATTTCGCACGGCTCCAATTTTTAGAAAATACAGTAAGTAATAAGGAGACTACCAGTAATCTTGATGACCATGGCCAGGACACAGTCATCTTGGAGGAGGAGGAAGCAGCTACTGACGATTTGAACAGGCCTGAACAAAGTACCGAAAACCCAGTAAGCAAGAAAAAAATTAATTTAAATCCAGTTGATAAACATTTTTCGGACATTTTAAACAAAAGTATTTTGCTACGAGAACAAAGAGAAATGGAAAAGAATAACGAAGATGAGGACAAACTCTTTTGTCTCTCTCTGTACAAGGGAATGAAGAAAGTGCCTGAACACAGTAAAATTAGAACAAAAATTCAGTTACTTGAAACAATACAAAGAGCCCTAGATTTCTACAATGCAACTGCGATTAATGAGACATGTGGACCTGTGCACTACCAACCATTCTCCAGTATGCAACATGGCCAAGTATACCCAGGTGCTTTTCCAGCCCAAGCTTCTCAGTCTCCACAAGTACTGGTCACCTCACAAGCAGGGTCTGAACATCAACAATTGCCGAATATACAATATGGCTAGGTACACTCAGGAGCTTTTCCAACACATGCAACTCAGACCCCACGACGACCACAAGAGGCCACCTCACCAGCAATAGTTTCACTTCTCTACAAAATTCTGAAATATTGGATTTGTACTAAAACTGAAGGATTTTCTTTACTTTAAGAAAGAATAAAAATTTTTAATTGATGTCTTGTCAATTTGTTATTTTATATACAATAATTTATACCGTACATGTAATATCAGTTTATAAATAAACTTACCTCAATGTGATTGCGAGTTTCTCTTCTGGTGAAATACTATCCCTAACGTAGTTCCCACTAGGTGCCAGGTCATCATGAACTATGTTCAATAACTCGTCAAAGGACGCAATCGACATTCTTAAGTAATTAACAAACTTTGGCCCATGTTTTCTTAGATTTGGGTACAGAGTTACAAAAGATCTGTGAGTTAATCTGTCACTTAAAATTGGATGTACCCAGTACTGTCTTTGCTTTCGTCTCCGGTCTTTAAGCCTGCGATGCATAGTCCAAAGACATGCTGCCTCTTCAACTTCCATGGCTAAACTGGAGTTCAACGCGGCGTCAATGCCGTACGTGTGTACACGCCACTTTCTCTGACGGGCGATGCAACGCTATCGTGTGTACATAGCCTTACGGCGCGATGGTGCAGAGACCTCTAGGGGTCTTCGACGTCCATGACGTCTGGCAGGGATTCAAATTCCGCGGCGCGCGATGCCAGACTAAGGAAGCTCTTAGGCTTTCCTGTGGTTGCCGAAGATCTCCCCCTCGGCATCCACTCTGAGTCCCAGTGCTTTAGATGCCAAGCTGAGGGGCACGTGGCTAAATACCGCCACAATTCACTGCGCTGCGTCAAATGCGCTGGCGCGCACGACACCCATGCCTGTGAAGGCGGGTCCACACTGAGCGCGCCGCGCCGTGCTGCGCCTCACTGCTGCACCCTGGGCGCAGCTGTAACAGAGAGGAGTGCGCCGTCCGAGCCCCGCCGCGCCGCTCCGAGGCGCGCACTGTCTTCCAGTTGGAACGCGCGCATCGTCTGAAGATGGAGCGAGCCAAGCCCTGTCTAAACTGAGCGCGCGCAAACGCGCCACTTCCTTTGATGTACCAACAACAGCCGGAAAACTGCGCGGCGCGGCACGACGCGGCGCACCGCGGTTCGCCGTCCACACTGAGCGTGCAGAGCCGCGCACAGCCGTTTTGCTCAGCGCGGCGCGGCACGGCGCGCTCAGTGTGGACCCGCCTTGACAGACTACGAGATGAGGCGCCAACTTGTGCTCGCTGTGGCGGGACACATGTGGAAAACTCGCGTGGCTGCCCGGCCTTTGCCAGTGGTAGCTGCGCTGCAGACAAGACGCAAACCGAGAAGAAACGACGACGGCGTCGTAAGCGCTGCCGGACACAGACGGAACCGAGAGGCGAGAAGACAGCTTCCGGGCCCACAGGAGGGCGGAATAATAGTACCGCTTTAGTGGGAGTGGCACGGGTGATCGTCCGCCTGTGAGAGCACGGAGCTTGACCGTGGCAGGGGACGCGACTGTGGCCTTCAGAGCCGCCACGGATGCAGAGAGTGCAACTCTTAAGGTCACCCTGTCTGGAGAGACAGAGGAGGCGTGCAGCCAGCTGTGGCAATTCCGCTCGCAGCTGGCACGCGACCTCTGTGCGGAGTCAAAAGGAGAAGGGACGACACTTGCCGCCGCTCCCCTCCACGAAGCAGCTGGCGAAAGTGCGACAGACACACCAAAGGAGAACACAGTGCCGCCGCAAAAACACCGAAACCCATCGCTCCGAGCTGCTTTGCTCCTATGATCAGGACGCTCAAGGGTATCGGCTACATCATCCGCCACACAGGGGAGACTCAACTGCGGCCCTCGCTGATACTGTCAGCGCAGCAAACGGAGGAGTGGTGCCACTACACAACTATACATCTCCAGTCGTTTGGCTATGAAGCACATTTACCAGATACCGATTGGGTGACCTGACTGGGCCTTCTCACGCGCCCAGTCACCACTGACGCAGCGTGGTAGAGGGCTCTCACCGCATCACACCGTGTCGCACTTATATCGATTAGAAGTAGGTTTATATTACGTAACTGTGTATCTGCAATTATGGAGTGTGTATTCTTTGTTATTTAAATTCCTTGACTTGTGGCAGGAAAATTAGAGTTTTGTATGTATATATGAAAAAAGCAAAATGGTTTGTTAAAATGATAAATTATTATAAAATGTGTATGTTCATAAAAAGAAAATGTTTATTGAAAGCTGGTTCATGCTTAGGGCACTTGTGTTTGTAATATATAAAAGATGTAGCAAAGTCCCTCCACAACAGAAGTGGCATGGCGCGATGTAAAAGGTGGTTTTGGCTGTCGAATTGAGCAGCTCCTTGGTGTGAACGGTACACAGTATGTGGCTAGCCATAGCATGGCACACTTTGACGGTGCTAAGAGAGGCAATTGGAAGCTGCTGTACAAAGGATTTGCCTCAGATGTGGATCTGGCTATTATTCGGTATTCTTGGCAAAAAGGAATGGCTCTAACATGGTGAAAATTCGACGCCCAGAAGAGATTTTACAGAGCATTCGAACATCAAGAGGCATGCGTATAGTTAGCCACCATGTCGCTTGCCACTAATCTTCACCACTGCTTCACTAACTTCATACATTAAGTAATGTATATGGGCATGGATCAGTTAATTTGTGTATGGTTTTAATAATAATAATAATAATCACAAAAACAAGTTTGTTCCAGAACCATATTTTCTATCGTGATCACGAACCTATGCAGGGTCCTCACCTAAGTGCTACTAAAGCCGAGTATCCTGGTTTAAATGAACAATTCTTGCATTAAAGAGTTTAAAAATGATTTTTAGTATAATGTAAAAGGAGTAGTAAAAGTTAAAGTTAAAGCCAAAAAAGTGAAGTTAGATAGGGTTTTGCTAAAGTATCGTTAGTTTATTACAAAGTATAGTTTTGTAGGAATACAGTTCAAGATTATGTAAATATTATTGTCTAAAATACCTGCTTCACTGGTGATAAAAAGGCAAATAAGTTAAGCTCATTTTAAACATAGTGTGGTTTTGATTTTTATCATGAATGGTTCGTTTTCTGAAGTTAATTAAGCTGTCTTGAATTTTATTGTCTTGCAAAGTAAATTATGAACTACTCCAAGTGAAGTGAATGATTAGCTTTGATTGAATTAGTCTTTTCTACTGGAATAATCATAGATCTTGACTAGTGAAACTATATTGGTTTATGGGTCCCCATCATATTCTCCACTTATTAGAAATAAAATTTAACTATCACTGCTGCTAAGGAAAACTGATATATGTAGAGGAGTTTAAACAGTGTATTTATGATATTATTTCTCTTTATTTGCTTTTTTTCATGTCAGTTAAGATAGAAGCCCCTCATGTCCAAATTTAGTTCTGCACTCCATGCAGTAACGTTTAAGTATTTGATTAAGTAATGATCTTGAGTGTAGCTGTCATTAATGTGAGCTTGGTGCAAATTTGCTTTCTATAATTACTGGAGTGTGCGTTATTGGTAATGCCGCTAAACACAGTTCAGAGTGCACTGTGCCAGGTTGTATCCTGTGCACTATTCAAAGGGAAATATTAATGAAAGTAACTTCAATGACCAATATTCAATTTTCTTAAACATACATTTCGAAATTAATGTGCCTAATTGGGCTGGGACCATTCGTTTTTTTCATTAATTTATGATTTTACCACTTTCATTAAATGCCAAGGTTAAAGTATGTTTGTTTTTTTTCTGTTAATTTCACCATATTCAAAATTATAATCCGGTACCTTTGTCCATTAGACATATGGGTGGTCAAAATTCTAAATCCTCTCAGAGGGTAACATTAGCTTATTTCATGGCATGTTAGTGTTATAACTGTGCTGCCGTACCGTAATGGACTGATCTCATATGACCAACAAATAGCATGACATGGTGTCTGCTTGCGTGATACCGCTATTAACTTAACCTATCCTTGTATGACCTGTCCGCTACTGCTCTTACTACCTGACCCTACTATTGCAGAGATTTTTTTCCCTTGGCACTTTTCTCCCTCTGCCCTTCAAACCGCTACCCTATCATTCAATTTTCATCCCAATCTATCTCTAGATGAGTGCATATTAATGGTTAACCATAACCAGACATACGCAAACATTGCAGTACCACATCCTGTAAGACCTCACTTTAATGAAAATTAGCCCATACACAGAGATGGCAGTAGACCTTTTGTAACTTCCTGGCAGATTAAAACTGTGTGCCCGACCGAGACTCGAACTCGGGACCTTTGCCTTTCGCGGGCAAGCGCTCTACCACCTGAGCTACCGAAGCACGACTCACGCCCGGTACTCACAGGTTTACTTCTGCCAGTATCTCGTCTCCTACCTTCCAAACTCTACAGAAGCTCTCCTGCGAACCTTGCAGAACTAGCACTCCTGAAAGAAAGGATATTGCGGAGACATGGCTTAGCCACAGCCTGGGGGATGTTTCCAGAATGAGATTTTCACTCTGCAGCGGAGTGTGCGCTGATATGAAACTTCCTGGCAGATTAAAACTGTGTGCCCGACCGAGACTCGAACTCGGGACCTTTGCCTTTCGCGGGCAAGCGCTCTACCATCTGAGCTACCGAAGCACGACTCACGCCCGGTACTCACAGGTTTACTTCTGCCAGTATCTCGTCTCCTACCTTCCAAACTCTACAGAAGCTCTCCTGCGAACCTTGCAGAACTAGCACTCCTGAAAGAAAGGATATTGCGGAGACATGGCTTAGCCACAGCCTGGGGGATGTTTCCAGAATGAGATTTTCACTCTGCAGCGGAGTGTGCGCTGATATGAAACTTCCTGGCAGATTAAAACTGTGTGCCCGACCGAGACTCGAACTCGGGACCTTTGCCTTTCGCGGGCAAGCGCTCTACCATCTGAGCTACCGAAGCACGACTCACGCCCGGTACTCACAGGTTTACTTCTGCCAGTATCTCGTCTCCTACCTTCCAAACTCTACAGAAGCTCTCCTGCGAACCTTGCAGAACTAGCACTCCTGAAAGAAAGGATATTGCGGAGACATGGCTTAGCCACAGCCTGGGGGATGTTTGCAGAATGAGATTTTCACTCTGCAGCGGAGTGTGCGCTGATATGAAACTTCCTGGCAGATTAAAACTGTGTGCCCGACCGAGACTCGAACTCGGGACCTTTGCCTTTCGCGGGCAAGCGCTCTACCATCTGAGCTACCGAAGCACGACTCACGCCCGGTACTCACAGGTTTACTTCTGCCAGTATCTCGTCTCCTACCTTCCAAACTCTACAGAAGCTCTCCTGCGAACCTTGCAGAACTAGCACTCCTGAAAGAAAGGATATTGCGGAGACATGGCTTAGCCACAGCCTGGGGGATGTTTCCAGAATGAGATTTTCACTCTGCAGCGGAGTGTGCGCTGATATGAAACTTCCTGGCAGATTAAAACTGTGTGCCCGACCGAGACTCGAACTCGGGACCTTTGCCTTTCGCGGGCAAGCGCTCTACCATCTGAGCTACCGAAGCACGACTCACGCCCGGTACTCACAGGTTTACTTCTGCCAGTATCTCGTCTCCTACCTTCCAAACTCTACAGAAGCTCTCCTGCGAACCTTGCAGAACTAGCACTCCTGAAAGAAAGGATATTGCGGAGACATGGCTTAGCCACAGCCTGGGGGATGTTTGCAGAATGAGATTTTCACTCTGCAGCGGAGTGTGCGCTGATATGAAACTTCCTGGCAGATTAAAACTGTGTGCCCGACCGAGACTCGAACTCGGGACCTTTGCCTTTCGCGGGCAAGCGCTCTACCATCTGAGCTACCGAAGCTTCGGTAGCTCAGATGGTAGAGCGCTTGCCCGCGAAAGGCAAAGGTCCCGAGTTCGAGTCTCGGTCGGGCACACAGTTTTAATCTGCCAGGAAGTTTCATATCAGCGCACACTCCGCTGCAGAGTGAAAATCTCATTCTGGAAACATCCCCCAGGCTGTGGCTAAGCCATGTCTCCGCAATATCCTTTCTTTCAGGAGTGCTAGTTCTGCAAGGTTCGCAGGAGAGCTTCTGTAGAGTTTGGAAGGTAGGAGACGAGATACTGGCAGAAGTAAACCTGTGAGTACCGGGCGTGTGTCGTGCTTCGGTAGCTCAGATGGTAGAGCGCTTGCCCGCGAAAGGCAAAGGTCCCGAGTTCGAGTCTCGGTCGGGCACACAGTTTTAATCTGCCAGGAAGTTTCATATCAGCGCACACTCCGCTGCAGAGTGAAAATCTCATTCTGGAAACATCCCCCAGGCTGTGGCTAAGCCATGTCTCCGCAATATCCTTTCTTTCAGGAGTGCTAGTTCTGCAAGGTTCGCAGGAGAGCTTCTGTAGAGTTTGGAAGGTAGGAGACGAGATACTGGCAGAAGTAAACCTGTGAGTACCGGGCGTGAGTCGTGCTTCGGTAGCTCAGATGGTAGAGCGCTTGCCCGCGAAAGGCAAAGGTCCCGAGTTCGAGTCTCGGTCGGGCACACAGTTTTAATCGGCCAGGAAGTTTCATATCAGCGCACACTCCACTGCAGAGTGAAAATCTCATTCTGGAAACATCCCCCAGGCTGTGGCTAAGCCATGTCTCCGCAATATCCTTTCTTTCAGGAGTGCTAGTTCTGCAAGGTTCGCAGGAGAGCTTCTGTAGAGTTTGGAAGGTAGGAGACGAGATACTGGCAGAAGTAAACCTGTGAGTACCGGGCGTGAGTCGTGCTTCGGTAGCTCAGATGGTAGAGCGCTTGCCCGCGAAAGGCAAAGGTCCCGAGTTCGAGTCTCGGTCGGGCACACAGTTTTAATCTGCCAGGAAGTTTCATATCAGCGCACACTCCGCTGCAGAGTGAAAATCTCATTCTGGAAACATCCCCCAGGCTGTGGCTAAGCCATGTCTCCGCAATATCCTTTCTTTCAGGAGTGCTAGTTCTGCAAGGTTCGCAGGAGAGCTTCTGTAGAGTTTGGAAGGTAGGAGACGAGATACTGGCAGAAGTAAACCTGTGAGTACCGGGCGTGAGTCGTGCTTCGGTAGCTCAGATGGTAGAGCGCTTGCCCGCGAAAGGCAAAGGTCCCGAGTTCGAGTCTCGGTCGGGCACACAGTTTTAATCTGCCAGGAAGTTTCATATCAGCGCACACTCCGCTGCAGAGTGAAAATCTCATTCTGGAGACCTTTTGTGTTGGCTATAATGGCAGTGTGGGCGTGGTGAGGCTCCACCTCTTAAAAACCCAATGCAATATACCTTCCAGTGACAGTTCAGACACTGGGCTATTTGGAGTTCTGTATTGTGGACCAAAATATTCAACTTGTTGGTTCTCGCACTGACGAAAGTTCCTGTTTAGCATTCATAATAATATGCTTCATGTCCTCAAAGTGGCCCATATAGCATTTTGAGAGGTATACATACAGTAAATCGTTTGTACTCTGAAACTGTTCTATCCACTGGATCACCTGTGTAGAAGGGGTGAGATAGCACCTGATTCAACTATATTCGACAACTGCAAGTTAACCAATGCCAGAATGTAACTCAATTTAGAATTCGACCCATATGGTAGTTTACTTCTGCAACTGGATGTATGCGAGGTTCTGTGCTTCCTACTATGAAAGTGCTGAAGAAGGAGGAGGAGGATGTTGGCTCTCAGGGTTTCTATGATGACGAGCATAGGCAGTTCATATTTAAAGATGTCTCATTTGTAGCATACACAGAATATGCTGGAATAACAGAGACATTTTCAGCAAACATTGCATCACTGAGGTCTTTCAAGGATGAGAAGTGTGCTGAAACACGAAAGAGTGCAAAATGTTTAAGAGATTTCTACCATGGAATTCACTGGGATGATCCTCGCATACCCTACAAAGATATGGTGACGTCCCTTAGATTATTCCACCACATGGATGCCATCATCTACATGAAGAGGAAGGAGAAGATTTCATGAATGCGTCAAATCTTCAAGTTTGCTGCTATTCATGACCTTGTATTCGACAGGTGTCCAGCTCTCCATCGACTCAAGAAGAAGATGTGTGAAAATAGTGCTGCTGTGTCTGCTTATGAAAATGTAAAATTACTTTTAAGTTGGATGAGAAATAATGAATTTTTACGTCATAATATGTGTGTACTTTTTTTATTGATTTCACCTTGATGCATGCAGTTCATTCCAGATACTGTGCTTGTGATTTTCCTCAAGCAGTAGTAATATAATGTTAAATACACTCCTGGAAATTGAAATAAGAACACCGTGAATTCATTGTCCCAGGAAGGGGAAACTTTATTGACACATTCCTGGGGTCAGATACATCACATGATCACACTGACAGAACCACAGGCACATAGACACAGGCAACAGAGCATCCACAATGTCGGCACTAGTACAGTGTATATCCACCTTTCGCAGCAATGCAGGCTGCTATTCTCCCATGGAGACGATCGTAGAGATGCTGGATGTAGTCCTGTGGAACGGCTTGCCATGCCATTTCCACCTGGCGCCTCAGTTGGACCAGCGTTCGTGCTGGACGTGCAGACCGCGTGAGACGACGCTTCATCCAGTCCCAAACATGCTCAATGGGGGACAGATCCGGAGATCTTGCTGGCCAGGATAGTTGACTTACACCTTCTAGAGCACGTTGGGTGGCACGGGATACATGCGGACATGCATTGTCCTGTTGGAACAGCAAGTTCCCTTGCCGGTCTAGGAATGGTAGAACGATGGGTTCGATGACGGTTTGGATGTACCGTGCACTATTCAGTGTCCCCTCGACGATCACCAGTGGTGTACGGCCAGTGTAGGAGATCGCTCCCCACACCATGATGCCGGGTGTTGGCCCTGTGTGCCTCGGTCGTATGCAGTCCTGATTGTGGCGCTCACCTGCACGGCGCCAAACACGCATACGACCATCATTGGCACCGAGGCAGAAGCGACTCTCATCGCTGAAGACGACACGTCTCCATTCGTCCCTTCATTCACGCCTGTCGCGACACCACTGGAGGCGGGCTGCACGATGTTGGGGCGTGAGCGGAAGACGGCCTAACGGTGTGCGGGACCGTAGCCCAGCTTCATGGAGACGGTTGCGAATGGTCCTCGCCGATACCCCAGGAGCAACAGTGTCCCTAATTTGCTGGGAAGTGGCGGTGCGGTCCCCTACGGCACTGCGTAGGATCGTACGGTCTTGGCGTGCATCCGTGCGTCGCTGCGGTCCGGACCCAGGTCGACGGGCACGTGCACCTTCCGCCGACCACTGGCGACAACATCGATGTACTGTGGAGACCTCACGCCCCACGTGTTGAGCAATTCGGCGGTACGTCCACCCGGCCTCCCGCATGCCCACTATACGCCCTCGCTCAAAGTCCGCCAACTGCACATGCGGTTCACGTCCACGCTGTCGCGGCATGCTATCAGTGTTAAAGACTGCGATAGTGCTCCGTATGCCACGGCAAACTGGCTGTCACTGACGGCGGCGGTGCACAAATGCTGCGCAGCTAGCGCCATTCGACGGCCAACACCGCGGTTCCTTGTGTGTCCACTGTGCCGTGCGTGTGATCATTGCTTGTACAGCCCTCTCGCAGTGTCCGGAGCAAGTATGGTGGGTCTGACACACCGGTGTCAATGTGTTCTTTTTTCCATTTCCAGGAGTGTATATTTGCTATATCTCTTTGGATGTGGACACAGTCGTGTACTGTCTGTTCCCATTCCCAAATACTAGCAGCACCATGGACAAAGTCCCATGCCACCATTTCATGTATTTTATTTTAATTCATCTTAACATCACCTCTCTCATGCTTCAAAGGGATACCTTGTATGTATTGCACAGCCTTTATACACTTTTGTGATGGTGGGGATTTGTGAAATAACAGCAAAGATGTATGATAGTGAACATACGTAAACATACGAAATATTTATTTTCAGTTACTACATGTGTACTTATTTATTTTCAGGAGATTCATTCCACTCCCTCACATATCTCTTTCTGGTCCTTGTGTGTATGGTCTCTCACATTGTCCTTGACTGCTGTGTGGCTCTATATGAGTGTTTGAAAAGAGAATATGTAAAGGTTAGTCTTTTTATATTTCGTAAGCTCACTCAAATAATTTACTAAAGCAGAACATTTTCAAAACTATAACGTTGTGAATGATCCACTTCGATGGGATCATAAATTACCTACTTGATCAGTGGAGTGTACATTTCAGGAATAAAATTTTTGTCTTCCAATATCCAAACATTGCAAGCATTATCCTCTGCCAAAGTTTACATAGTTGCTTCTTGGATTTTTCATTTAATTTTTTTTTATTTGCTGCTTGCGACAATACTGAAGGAACATAATAACCAAACACTTGAAATTAGTCATTAGACTTCTGCATCATTTCCAGGGCATTTTTCAAAAGAGAATCAGAATCTGAGTGTGTCAGTTTCTGCCTTTTCGCAAGGCTTCTGTTTCCACACAGTTTTCCTCCAAAATAGTAGTCCTATTAGTTTCATGTACATTTTTTTTGTTTTCTATGTCTGTTGTCTATGTTAAATATCATAATGTAGTATGTTTATTACTATTCATATGGGTAAATTTCAGATATATTATATATTTCTATATTTGAAGGTAATTTCAGCTGAAGAAGGATGGCTACAGATTGCTAACGGTTTTGAAAACAGATGGGATTTTCCAGGCTGCAGTAGTGTTATGGATAGAAAACATGCAGTAATTTAGGCTCCTAAGAAAGAAGACAGTGTGTGCTGTGTTCTGAGGGACAGATAGTATGAGCATTGTGCTGTTAACAAAGGTTGGACCTGCTATAGTGTTCTATACGTTGATGTGAGCAGCAGTGGTAGAATATCTAATGGTGGAGTTTCTATAAACTGTAAACTGTCAGGGTGACAGTGTTCAAAAGCTGCAGACTGTCAGAATGCATTGAGCATAAGACTTTGAATTTACCAGTTCCTCGAATTTTTGCAGGTATAAATGTTCAGATTATAGATCATTGTTGCTGATCGTGCATTTGATTTAAATATATATTATGAATCCTCGCCCATTTAAGAGGCCAGCAAATGCAAAATCGAGTGTTTAATTAAGGGCTGTCTAGAGCAAGAAGTGTGTCTGAATACTTTTTTGGACCTATCTCCACATGCATACTAATATTAAAAACTCCACCTCTTTTGAACCCAGAAAAAAAACAAGGAAAAGTATCAATGCAACTTGTGGTCTCCAACCTTTTTTAATGACAGAGTAGAGTAGCAACCCTTTTATATGCCACATGGTACATTTGATGTTTGAGACTCACAAACTCAGTGGGAATGGCATAAAGACAGATGAGCAGTAACAAATGTACCACTGGATCTCCTAAACGTATATAACCAGCCACAGTCAACCAAGAAAGTGCGAAATGAATGTACAGATTACTTCGTTTCAACAGAAGGGAAAGTAGTCTGAAAATACCAACATGTTTAAAATTTCGCTGAGTTTTTGAAGTTAGTATACATATGCATGTTTAATGGAAGTACTACATACTATTCGTGAAATCTGTTTCACTTGCCAAATTATTCTGTTTCCTTGAGTGTGCAGGGGCGAAACATAAATGTCAGTGGATCAAAATATCGCCACTTACTTGTGTATACATCACATGTACTCTGTCCATTTTTTCGTTTTCTCATTTTTTGACTTCTTGTCTATGTTGTGTGTGCAAATTCTGATTTTTTTCTCGTATTTCGGCATCTGTTGTACCGAAATCTGCTGCAATATTTTCGAAAGCGAACTTTTTTAAATTCTATTTTTGAAGTCTATGTGCTTTGTTTCCCCAGAGTTCTGGGAAGCATTCCACTTTTTGTATTAACAACTGAGTTTTCTCGCAATTCTACACGAATTTCGTCATCAATACTGACATTTTCGTATTATGATCACAACACAAAACTTCTGCAAGCTGACGAAAACTTCCAGCAAGTAGCACTAAACTGTATGCGCTAACTTGCAGAGGCCACTTCTGCAACCTGACGAAACTTGCGGAAGGCGACTTGCTTTGCATGTTTGCATGTCAAAGGACTTGTAAGCGACCTGCAGAAGTTGGGTTGCTAGTGGACACAGAGCTTAAGCCAGATTCACATAGGCAATTAATGTGACGCCACAGCTTGTGGCTGTCTGTAGTGGTACCATAAGCTGCCGTTCACACAGGACGCCGCAAATTCTACGTAGTTGCATAGCTTTCAAAATTGCACCAACTGAAATCATATGGACGGGTATCTACGTTATAGTGCAGGTTATGGGAGTAGAGCTGTGAAAACAGTTAAATACAAGGAAGACAAAACCTAAATGTTAGATCCGAAAATAGATTTCGCTCAAAGATAAATCAGGGGCACAGACACATTTATACAAGGAATAATACTCGAAGAGAAGATGCTATCGGCTACGGCAAACTAACCAACATCTAATATGTAAATATCATCTGCAGACACGCCACTCCTCGAAGATTTTAAAATCTTATTGTATTCGTTGATCTATGCATTTCAAATAACTAATTCTTAGCTGCCACATTACACTCGGGTCTATATCCCGCGTATAATCCACAATTTACACAGTGCTTGGTTTCACAATTCACGAATTTCATAGGACTCGCTTTTATGGTTGCATATTAAGTTTATGTATTTGTTCATCCAGAAACGGTTCAAGATTGGGGGTTATATCGCCAATGGTTTCACACACACGCACACTGCTACAGAAAATTAAACGTAGATTGTTCCTCTTGTAGTTCCAGAAGCTGCAAAAGACAACCCGACGACCACTGTTTTCACTTCTTTCAGTAATAAAACAAAAAAAAAAAAAAAAAAACACACAGTGAAATCGAATGGGGTACAGCAACTATTACTCCTCGATTAACGCTGACAGAATGATTCAATGATCGTATTTTGAAATAAAGCCACCAGGGAGCAATGGAGGAAGGAAAGTGGCGCAACGAAGCACAACCAAGTTGAATTTTTTGTGGCATAAAAAAGTTGCGTCTCTTAAGTAGCGCCACTGAAATTGGGGAGTTGACAGATACAACTGCAGAATGCCACTAAGTGAGGCGACACTTTGTTGCGTATGTGAACCCGACTTTAACAGCAAAACTCGCAGCACCTGAAGGATAGATCGTCCAAATTCTGTGCACAAAATGGGAACAAAAACTCAGCTGGACACCCGGAAACACAACATTAATCAATCTCGCCGAGAAAACCTGAGAGATTATATAGGCCCCTATACATTACTTTTCCCACACGCCTGAAGACCATCTCATTTAGGATCGGTGGAAGGAGTATTAGCTTATCAATTCCTTTGTGAGTTTGAACAATGGAAAATCCAGGGTGGATTGTAACAATATTATGAGAAGGAAAGTTGCTACTCGCCATATAGCGGAGATGCTGAGTCGCAGATAGACACAACAAAAAGACTCACACAATTAAAACTTTCGGCCATTAAGGCATTCGTCAACAACAGACACACATATACACACACGCACGCAAACGCAACTCGTTGCTTGAGACTGCAGTCGTGGGTGTGAGTTACGTTTACGTGAGTGTGTGTGCTATTGACGAAGGCTTTAATGGCCGAAGCTTTAATTGTGTGAGCCCATTTTTTGTGCCTATCTGGAACTCAGCTTCTCCGCTTTTGCAATTTTGTGTTTCTGTCGTTTTCCACATACTGAATGGTCTCGTCCTTATGGATCTGACATAATACAGACTATGCCTATAGAATTCTGGAACCAGAAATAAATGACCTATTATAGCGCTACATATTGCTGATGACATTAATTCGTCAAAGGAAGAAGAATTTAATCAAGCCTACACGACACAATGTCTGTACGGTATTAAACTACGGGTAAATGCATGGACAAGAATTATCTAGCATCCATACATACTAGTACTTAGAATGAGTTCTTCGAGAAGACTTTCACTAGGAATGTAGTGGAAGTGTCATGATCATTAACGCCCATTTAACAGCGACAGTCAATCTCTTGTTCATCATGACTACATCACACGTTCCTGGGGAGAAAGAGCATATTAATCCGTGTAGCATATTAATCCTCGTAGGTCCACAACACCGATATTAAATTTATGAACTTCAATCCACTGAGCCAAGCTACAGTTCTGGACAAAGAGAACACAGCTAAAACAAAGTAACGCAGCGGTCTTCCAGAGTTGCTCTGTCACATATGCATAGACATACAGCAAAAGCGTGAGAGAAGTAAAAAAAATTGTAGGAACTTCCACAAAATGCAGACAGCGAAGTACGATTACCCACAAAAATCTATGCTGTTTCTTTTGTAAACTTTTTTCACTATATTTAATGTGTTATTTATTGATCCTACGGAGCATTTGATGGTGGTTAATCGTTATATTGCCGAGTATGTTTTTCGTTTGTGAGCCACTTTTGTGTTGAGATCGCATGGAACCGACAGAAACTACGCTGTGGTTCCATGCGATAAATAAAGCTACTTTGTCTTTCGTACGGTTTACTTATGTTACCGACAAACTTTGACATTCCTGGGCATTGGCCTTTGTAGTTTGTACCTAGGTTCAAGTGTGTTAGAAGTACGTGTATAGTGACACGATGAACAGTGGGTGAGTGTTAAAGCTCATTTCGTGAATAAAACAAGCGATTAAGTCTATTAAATCGTTGTATTTGGTTTGCAATATTTTCATTTTAACAATAGTATCATGATCGTTACTGGAAAGATTGTGTATCTTAAAAAATGTTCGATGCACAGTTCCACTATGTGGTATAAAGGGAGACAGCATCTCGTATTTAAAATAATAAATGAAGAAATTCTTGCGTCTCTGCCGTTCATCTGTCGCTTGGTTATTTGTTTTACGCTGCAAAGTTAATTGTAGTCAAAGTGTATGACTATTTGTTAATGAACTCTTGAGTTTCACTCCTCCTCAGTATCATCAATTCGTGGCCAAATTTATATGATTTTATCCAATGTATGAGACCTAGAATATAACGATCAAGTCGTCAAGTTTAGTACTATTACGTTAAAATGATAGAATCCCATAATTTCTTTTTGAGTTGCATATGAGGAATATTATTACTGACATTACTGGGTACATTGCTCAGAACATATTATAATGATGGTATGCAATTAGCCCTGTCAACTGAGTGTTGCTGGCTCTAGTCTGTAGGGGGGAGGGGATTGGGAGGCTGGCAGTGGCAGTGGCGGCAGCAGTAGCAGCTGCAGAGGGATATAGAAATAGGAAGAGAGAGATACTTGTGTAATAAATACGAAAACAAAAAGACCTCAATGATAACATAAAGCTCGAATTCACAATAAATGCCATACAGATGCTACAAACACCCTTGTATGTTTCAGAAGCAATCCTGGCATTTGGAATATACATTTAACATGCGCTGAAATAAAATTGATAGTCAGCCTAATGATACAAACAAATCCTGTTTGTTGTGACTTTACTGGAGAAATAGTACCATGTCAGGGATGGGCTGATAATTTTATTGGTGTTTTGCCATATTTGTCGTGTATTCCAGTCCAGCCATAATTTCTAGTAAACTTTGGATCACAAAATAATTGTAATAAGTTTTTAAAATATTTTCAGCATCTTTAATATCATAGTGGCTGCACATGTACAAAGATAATGTGTTAATGACAAGTAATATTTTAAAGTAAATGATTACAGCTGAAGGAAAAAATCACAGAAAAGGATCTTTCAGACTTATTTACAGGATCTTGGCTGAAGAAGACTTTGCCTCAAAACTAGAACTGTGCTGTGATTAGTCTCATTCACTTTAAAGAAAGCAGACAAGACACAAAAAGAAATTATAGACATATCAGGTTAGGGAACAAGCTGGCTTTAAAAGTGGATACAGCATAATGGACCACTTGTAAGCCATGAATGATAGAGCGGAGCATTGAATATGAATTAGTGCTTTGCCAGGGCTTCGTGGATTCTACAAAAGGGTGTGACTCAGTTTCAGCAAAATATGTACTAACAGCCCAGGTAAATATTTATTCATATTAGTATTGTGAAGTACATGCGTATCAAAGCTACTTGCATAATGCTGTAGTAGTGGTAAGATAGTGGATGAGCTTTCCGGAGAACAGCAGTTCAGATCCCCTGCCAGCTAATTTCATTTCCATAGTTTACCTAATTTGCTTAAGACAAATGTCAGGATGAGTATTTTGAAGAGAAATGGCCAGTTTCCTTCTTTATTCTTCCCAACCAGAACTTGTTTTGTTTCTAATGATCTTGTTGACTGGAGGCTGTAATCTAATCTCCCTTCAAAGCTAAAGCTTGCATTAGATCTAATTATTGGATTGGGAAAATCAGAATGGAAAGAAGTCTAGCAAGGAACTGCCACATCCCCAAATCTGTAGAGGAAAATTTAAGATACCTAAGCTGAAAAAAGTATGTGTTAATAAAACATACCTGAAACTGAGTAAAATTTCAGCATGTAAGAGGGAATGTAGTGTGACACTGAAAATATGGGTTGTGCCAGAAGACATACTTGTATAGCCGATTGGTAAGATGGCGACCTGTGAAATGCACAAAATCCAGATAGGAATCACAACTAAGATTTTATATTCATGTTTGTTGGCTTCACCAACTCACAACTTTCAACCTTTAGGTGCCAGTTCAGTTGTAAGCTGATGAAGCAGTCAGACATCTCAATTAAACCTAAATGTCTTGGTTCTAACTGCGTGTGATGTTAGGGATGACAAAGTTAATGACTCTCTGTTGTGTGAATGTTATAGTGACACACTGAGCAACCACTTATAGTTTTTTTAAGACAGTTTCCCAATTTTGGAAAAATAGCTGTTCCAATAGGGAGGCAGGGTTGTAGCCTATCTGTGATGATATTCATCTGTATATTGAGCAAGCAGTAAAGGAAACAAAAGAAAAAATTGGAATAGGAATTAAAGTCCAGGGAGAAGAAACAAAAACTTTGACGTTTGCCGATGATATTATTATCCTGTCAGAGATGGCAAAGGACTAGGAAGAGCAGTTGAACGGAATGGACAGTGTCTTAAAAGGAGGATATAAGATGAACATCAACAAAAGCAAGACAAGGACAATGGAATGTAGTCAAATTAAATCAGATGATGCTGAGGGAATTAGATTAGTAAATGAGGCACTTAAAGTAGTAAATGAGTTTTGCTATTTGGAAAGCAATAACTGATGATGGTCAGAGTAGGGGGTACATAAAATGTAAATTGAATTGGCAAGAAAAGCATTGCTGAAGAAGAAAAATTTGTTAACATAGAGTATAGATTCAAGTTTCAGAAAGCCCTTTCTGAAAGTATTTGTATGGAGTGTAGCCATGTATGGAAGTGAAACATGGATGATAAACTGTTTAGACAGGAAGAGAAGAGGAGCTTTTGAAATGTGGTGCTACAGAGGAATGCTGACAAACCAATCTTCAAACTGAAGACCACAACTACAGTCTGAGTTTTTTCTGCTAATAAAGTATTGTGTTTGCAGTGTTGTGTGTGTATTTTGAGATAAGTTGTATAGAAGTCCTTTTTATCCTCTTCCTCCCCCCCCCTCCCCCTCCTCTTTTGATGTTATGTTTCTGTTATCATTTGCCATTTAGTGGGATGTCGTCATGGTAAGGAAAAATGTTGAAGTAATTGATGAATAAGGGGGGCCCACACAACCTTTTGCACACAAGTGAGGTGAGTAAACTGTGTTTCTTGCTCCATCTAATGAAGTGCTGCTTCATGCAACAACTGCGAAAGGCAATAAAACACATAGTACCAGAATCATCTGTATTTTCATGTTGACTGTGAAGAGTAAATTCATTTTGTTACTTACGCCTCCTCCTCTCCCATCCTCATTTTATGTCATTGTTCTTGCTGTTAATGTTATGAAATGTCTCAATGTAACAGCGACTGTCATTTTAAATTAAGGCATTTGGGATTTATCCCAACATCTTGCCACGCAGATTGCCGATCAGGAATTGGTTAGCACAGGTTGAACAGCATGAGAGAAAAATGAACACTTAAGTGTCTCCGTGCGATTTCTGTTATTTTATTACAATGATGGTTTCTCCCTGTGTAGGTGGGCACGAATAATATATAATCGGATTTGGAGGAGAAATTTGGTGATTGAAATTTCATGAGAAGATCCTGCTGCAACAAAAACACCTTTGTTTTAATGATTGTAAGCCCAGTTCACATGTCATATCCATGACACTGGTCCCATGACCACCTCTGGACTTTTTTGATGTGCTCCATTAATCCAGTCTGATGTGGATCCCACACTGCACAGCAGTATCCAGAAGAGGGCAGACAAAGTGTAGTATAATCAGTCTCTTCAGTAGACCTACTGCATTTTTAAAGTGTTCTGCCAATAAATTGCAGTCTTTGGTTTGTTTCCCCCACAATGTTATCTATGTGATTGTTCCAGTTTAAGTTATTTGTAATTGTAATCCCCAGGTATTTAGTTCAATTTACAGCCTTTAGATTTGTACGATTTATTATGTTATTTAAATTCAGCAGATTGCATTTAGTATTCTTGTGGATGACTTCACACTTTTCACTATTTAAAGTCAGTTGCCTCTTTTTGCACCATGCAGATATCTTGTCTATATTATAATAGGATTTTCTTTCGAAGTTTAAAGATTGAGCTAGGAAAAAACTACCTACATCACAAAAGAATAGTGGTACAACAAATTTAAACGTGTTAGGGAAATACGGAAGCGTCAGATACCACCCGTCAGCTTTGACCCATGACGTCACAAATATGGCGAAAACGACCATAAACCACGATTCCAATATGGCGTATATAAAGTCGGTACGTACACATTATGAGGACAAAAATACATCGAAAAACAAACACACACACTTTCCACAAAAAGTCTGTCACTAACAGGACAAGCGCGGGAAATGGGGTGTTTTTGGGTGGGGGCAAACTAAATATGAACAAATTTAGACACCCACCCCCGTACAAAACCACACAAAACGACGAGAAAAACTGACATCACAAAACTCCCCAATACCACTAAACACAATATCATCTGGAATCGGACACTTCCCTTGACGTATATAGCTCAACAGCAGCTCCCGTCCCATAAATTAGAATCAAACACTTCCCTTGGCCTATATAGCACAAGAACATCTCCCGATACCAATACAGCCACATATTGGGATCGAACACTTCCCTTGACCTGCGCACTGTTACTTTTATCCATCATATCCATTCCTGAACAAAAAACAACAACCGATTAATTTACTAAAATTACCACACGATCTACAGTGAACAACACTAAATTAACCTTCACACAAAATCGTTAACTCACTGAAATGAATTCCACTACAAACACAGCCGACACTCGAACAATTCTGGATAATGAGCAAAAGCAAACTGAGCCCATTACACCACACAAATGAAAACCCTGAACATACCACCAGAGAGCACAAAAAACCACAACATGACGACATCTACAAACAGGCCACACTCACAAGGCAAACTCCACGCCGTCATGACGTCACACACGACAACACCCGTACGTCACGGGTCAAAGCCGACACATGGGATCGGACACTTCTGTCGACCCTCTGTTAGATGTGTAGTTCTCTTTGGTTATCCCTCACTCCAAATTCCTATTTCTGGTGTTGATTCTGTGCTGGTACTAGATATATCACTTATGCACTGCTCCTGAAGGAAGGATTACATAACTTGTTTCTTTCAAGTCCATATATTTAAATGTGGTTTTCTGTCCACATTTGTAGTAATGCACAGTTTGTGTTTATAACAATAGTTGCTTTGACATTTAGCCACTGAGCAGTTACTGCATCATACCGTTCCACAGCAAAACTCACAAAATTTTGTTACATTAGCATACAACAACAATCGCCTCTTACAGTGAATTGATTCTGATTTACTCTGAATTATGTAATGTGTTTTGGGCTTGCCATTGTCATTAAAACACCTTGCTTCTGTATAACATATTGAATGAAGCTAGATTATTTTTTTAGCTTATTGTTGTTACTGTGGGTATAATTTATCAGTACAATAATATAACTACATAACTGCTTCTTAAAGAAGCACTTAAGTGTAGTACATTAGAGTTCATCAGTATTATGAAGCAGAAGCTTACCAATTGGTGTTATTGTCTTTCACAGGCAAGTGCTCTACCGAGTTTCAAATCAGCATATACTCCGCAGTGGAGTGAAAATTCATTCCGGAAATTTAAGATGTAGTTTGACAGCAGATGTGTCTTAACTTGACTCTTGGGATGATGTTTGATACCAAGATTTTTGTATTTTTTTAGTGGAGGCAACTGTTGCACATACTCTTACACTTAAAAGATAGTGGGAAGTGTAATTCAGCCAGTGTGTGGAAACAAGAGAAAAATCTGTTGTAAACTTGGGCAGCTGGTTCATTAGTTATGGATGCAGTGGCTTTTCACATTTCAAATGATTTTCACCTGTGTTAGGAACCAAATAAAAAAAAATCTACTTACTTATTGGCAGCAGACTGATGCATTTGAGCAGGAGTTGGCAAGAGCATTAGGGTAGCTCTCATTTGGTAAGAGAGAAAAGAATGTGAAGGAATGGGGCTGTTCAGGACTTAAGTCACAGTCCTACCCATGAATCTAGTAAGTGAAGAGAGATACAGCTGAACAAGGGAAGAGGAAAATAAACAGTGACATTCAATTTTTGTACAGACTCTTATTTTTAAATATTATAGTGACAATATTTCTACCTGTCTGTGTTACCTTGTCTTTACTGTTTGACAGTTAGTTAATTATAAAATGTTTACTTTTCTGTATTTGCAGAAAGCTGGTTGGTCAGACTCTCTTTATAACAGGTGCCAGCAGGGGCATAGGAAAGGCAATAGCAATAAAAGCTGCCAGAGATGGTGCAAATGTTGTAATAGCTGCCAAAACTAGTGAGCCACACCCAAAGTTGCCTGGCACAATTTACAGTGCAGCTGAGGAAGGTAATTTAATTAATAATTATCATTATGCTAATTTTA
The DNA here is from genome assembly GCF_023864275.1 of Schistocerca cancellata. Classification (NCBI taxonomy): domain Eukaryota; kingdom Metazoa; phylum Arthropoda; class Insecta; order Orthoptera; family Acrididae; genus Schistocerca; species Schistocerca cancellata. The sequence goes on along the minus strand of NC_064629.1, from coordinate 812,970,045 downwards.
GATTTCCTTGACTATTTGCAAAATTTATTTTGATTTGTTGTTGTTATCTATAGCCCATACCATTTAGTCTATTAATGATCCAGTCTGTTATATCTTTGTAGTTAACCATAAACCTCTCAAAATGAAAGGCATGTTCTACTCTGGAATTTCACTGTACACCTTATAATATTGTAGCATAACGTGTAATTTCCTGGTATTTTGTAGTATCACAACAGTTTTGTGAATGCTGCTGTATTCCATGTATTAAAAGGAGGATTATTAGATTTGATATACTGATGTTCAATGTGTTCCACAGAGAAAAAGTGACTTTCACTGTGTGTTTGTCAAGTGTGATCTTGTTGGAGAAAGTTATTCTGAGAACATACTGGAAGCAGTAAGCCTACATAGAATTTATCTAGTTGTTAAGAAGTGCACAAACATCACTGTTTTATATAAAATATACTTCCTGCATCCCTTCCCATTTGTATGGGGTGACAATTATTGAACTATATGAAATAAAATAATCATAACTTCTGAATGGTTTGCATTAGGATGTTCAAACTGTATGGTTGGTGGTGGGGAATTATGGGAATTAGTACGCGCATGCACACGTTCTTTGTTGTTGTCGGCAATTTGCACATGAAAATGTCATGGTACAGTGTCCCTGAGCATATAGCGCTTGTGAAGGCTTACTGTGCAAGCAATAACAGCCCAACTGCAGCTCAAAAGAAGTTTGGGACTAAGTTAAAGCTGGAAACAACCGGTCCAATTGTGCTAACAATCAACGATTTGATTTGCAAGTTTGAGAGAATGGGTAGTGCTTGTGATAAGTGTTGGCAATGTCGGTTGTCTAAAAAGAGTGAAAACACCTGAAAACATCAAGAAGACATGCTGTGTTTCAAACCAGCCCCAGGAAATTGATTAGGTGAGCTGCACACCAGGTGGGAATCAATCACAAGACACTGCGACAAATTGTTGTTGAAGACCGGCATCTCTTCCCATACAGAATTCAAGCCCATCAGTCATTAAGTCCCAGGGCCATGAAACAGTGGTTGTTTTTTGCCAACACTATTGTCCACACAATTGACGAACAGGACTTTGATGTGAATGTTGTTTGGTTTAGCGACATAGCCCACTTTTATTTGGACGCGTTCGTCAGTAAGCAAAATTGGCACATTTGTGGGACTGACAATCTTCATTCTGTGATTGAGAAGTCTTTTCAACCTCAACTGACCAAGCAAGGTGGCACAGTGGTTAGACACTGGACTCGCATTCGGGAGGACGACAGTTCAATCGCGCGTCCAGCCATCCTGATATAGGTTTTCCGTGATTTCCCGAAATCGCTCCAGGCAAATGCCGGGATGGTTCCTTTGAAAGGGCATGGCCGACTTCCTTCCCCGTCCTACCCTAATCCAAAAAGAGACCGATGACCTCGCTGTCTGGTCTCCTTCCCCAAAACAACCCAACCCCCAACCCTTGATGTGTGTCATCCTCAACTGGTGACTGTGGCGTGCAATGTCCAGTCACAAAACAATCGGTGCTGTATGCCTTGGTAGCAAGGTGAGTAAAGAACGGTACATGAATGTTTTGGAAGATGATTTCATCCCCATTATCCAAAGTGACCCTGATTTCAACAAGATGTGGTTCAAGCAAGATGGAGCAGCTTGACCCCATCTAAGCAGGAGTGTGTTTGATGTCTCAGTGGAGCACTTTGGGGACCGCATCCTGTCTCTGGGGGCCTCTGGAATGGACCTCAATTGGCCACCATATTCTCCAGATCTGGACACATGTGCCTTTTTGTGGGGCTGTGTTAAAGACAAGGTGTAGAGCAATAACCCCAAAACCATTGCTGAGCTGAAAACAGCCATTCAGGTGGTCATCGACAGCTTTGACGTTCAGATACTTCAGCGGGTCATCAGAATTTCGCTATTCGTCTGTGCCACATCATTGCCAGTGATGTCGTAACCTAAATTTGAATATAGTTGGTGATGTTTACATGTTAAATAAAGTGTGTACATGCTGTAGTTTGTAACTAATTTATGTTTTTTCCCTGTAATTCAATAATTGTCACCCTGTAGAACACAAGGCAGAGAGAAGTTAAATATTTGGGGACTGTACTCTTAACTGTTGATCACATGAATGTAAACTATTCAGATACTGAAAATGACATGTGGATATCTGTTAATTTTTCTGTTGTACAACTAATATTTCATTTTTTTTAAACAATGCCAGTTTGTACCATTGTTTTGTTTTCTCTCTCTCTCTCTCTCTCTCTCTCTCTCTCTCTCTCTCTCTCTCTCTCTCTCCATTTCTAATCATCTTTTTTCCTTAATGAATAATTATTTTAGTTATGATTAAGGGGACCTTTGATATTCCTGCTGAGTTTAGAAGAACTATGCTAAGAAAAAAGCTTCTAACATGACTGCCAACAACTGTTGGAGATATTTATATGCTTACATCAGCTGCTGTTGGTGAAATAGTGTCATATCAGGAGAAGAATGTACACTTGTAAAGGATTGAGAGGTGTCAACTGAAGTATCTCAAGGTTATAAGTACTTAACCACAATTCCAGACAGACAGCTGAATATTCCGTGGTCCACAATTGGAAAAGTGCTGTGAACAATTTTGAAATGATGTCCGTTTAATCTTCCAGGCTGTCATGGATGCAGATGGTCATCACATTGAGCAACATTTGTAACTTGGTATGTACGAGGGCTATCCACAAAGTACATTACGTTTTGGAATTAAAAATAAATAAAGTATTGGAAATTTTTTTTATTGTATACAGATGAAAGCCACACTTAAATACTACTTTTCTACATAGTTTCCATTTAAATTAAGGCACTTATCATTGCAATGGACGAGCTTGGAAATTCCTTCGTCGTAAAATTCGGCCGCCTGCGCCTTCAAACACGTGGTTACCTCTTCTTGAAGCTGTGCGTCGTCATCAAAACGCTGTATAGCCAACCACTTCTTCATTGCTATGAATAAGTGGAAGTCGCTCGGTGCCAGGTCCGGACTGTACGGCGGATGAGGAAACAACTCCTACTTAAAAGATTCGAGAACTTCACGAGTGGAATTTGCCGTGTGGGCCTGGGCGTTGTCGTGAATCAGCAAGATCTTTGAGCCCAACTTTCCCCTGCGCTTGTTTTGTATTGCTCTTCTTAGGTTGTGCAGAGTTTGGCAATACCTTTGAGAGTTTATTGTAGTGCCTCTTTCCAGGAAATCCACAAAAATCACACCTTTTCTGTCCCAAAAGACAGTCATTACGTGGTTGAAGGCGCAGGCGGCCGAATTTTACGACGAAGGAATTTCCAAGCTCGTCCATCACTACGATAAGTGCCTTAATTTAAATGGCAACTATGTAGAAAAGTAGTATTTAAGTGTGGCTTTCATCTGTATATAATAAAAAAAATTTCAATACTTTATTTATTTTTAATTCCAAAACTTAATGTACTTTGTAGATAGCCCTCGTAATTAACAAATGCTACCCTCTCGTGTGGAAATTAAAATTAGTTGCTTTCAGTGGTTTATTCATTATTTGTTTTCTTCATGTTGTTAAAAATGTTTCCACAAAGTTTTATTGTCCTACAATCACTGTTTTTCATGTGGGCCCTCTCAAGTAGCAAAAGTTTAATTATAACCACCCTGTATTATTTGAGTTATTGGGCATCGTGCTTATACTCTGTTGAATCTCCATGTAAACAAACATACATATGCACTGCCATTGCACATTGGATGCGTCGCTGAAGAATAAAGTCCTAAGACAACCGCAAATAGGCATTACTTATGTATTAGGCATTTTGTTGTTGTAGCATGAATAAAACACTGACACGTACCAAAGCAATGAAAATCGTGTCTTTCTCTGTGCTGAATGATGGTAGGGATGCAGGATGACTTTGTTGTGGCTCTGGATGTGAGGTATGAATTGTTTGAACATCCATTGTACTTAAGTTTTGTAGCCCTCTGACTTCCAGCTATTCCCCCATCCAAAGAAATTTATGGTTGGGGAAAAAAAAAAAAAATTGGAATCCATTGATGATGGCTAAAGTCAGCCATAGGTGGTTATAATGCAGACCATCTCATTCAGAGATGGAGCACATTTAATGAGTACTACTATACCTGTATTTAATATATGAAAAAATGAATGCTACTGTGAACAGAGTTCTGTGTAAAGAATAGTGTGTTCAGTATTCAGTGATGTATTCTAGCAGTATTATTAAAATAATATGACCTTTATGACAGACATTTTTTTGTCTTTTAGGTAAGTAGCAAATGTATAAATAATAAATACATAAATGTGTCATACATACTCTATTATGCAATAACGCAGTTCCTAATCCTGACTTTCTTGTGTAGCTCTAAAATACACTGAATAATGATATGTTTTCAGGGAAACACATTCCCTATTTTCTATGCAACATTTATTCGGCCTGTTGATGTGGATAAGTGTATTGTGCACAGTGAAAAAATGTGTAGTGATGTGGCGTATTTTTTTCAGTTGAGGCTGCAGGAGGGAAATGTCTGCCATGCATTGTTGATGTTCGTGATGAGAAGCAAGTAATTTCAGCTGTAGAAGCAGCTGTTAAAAAATTTGGAGGCATTGACATAGTGATAAATAATGCAAGTGCAATTTCACTTACTGGGACCCTTAATACAGAAATGAAGAGATATGACCTTATGCATCAGATAAATACCAGAGGCACATTTTTGGTGTAAGTATTTTAAGGTTGAAGTATAAAAAAAAATAGATCTAACATTATGCAGATGATGTAGTGAGGACCCACTACATATTGTCCTTATTAATGTTTTTGTGTGTGGTGTGGTGCGCGGGATAGGCATTCGGTCTGAGGCACCTTCTCACAGTCCGTGCACCCCCCCCCCCTCCCCCATCGGAGATTAGAGACCTTCCTCGGGCATGGGTGTGTGTTGTCCTTAGCGTAAGTTAAAGTTAGATTAAGCAGTGTGTAAGCTTAGGGACTGATGACCTCAGCAGTTTGGTCCCATAAGATCCTACCACAAATTTTCAAAATGTTTTTGTGCAAAACTTTCATCATCGTTGAAGAGTTTCCCCAGAATATGATGCCAAAACAAATTAGTGAATGAAAATAGGAGAGGTAAGTTGTTGTTGTTGTTGTTGTTGTTGTTGTTGTTATGGTCTTCAGTCCTGAGACTGGTTTGATGCAGCTCTCCATGCTACTCTATCCTGTGCAAGCTTCTTCATCTCCCAGTACCTACTGCAACCTACATCCTTCTGAATCTGCTTAGTGTATTGATCCCTTGGTCTCCCTCTACGATTTTTACCCTCCACGCTGCCCTCCAATGCTAAATTTGTGATCCCTCGATGCCTCAGAACATGTCCTACCAACCGATCCCTTCTTCTAGTCAAGTTGTGCCACAAACTTCTCTTCTCCCCAATCCTATTCAATACCTCCTCATTAGTTACGTGATCTACCCACCTTATCTTCAGCATTCTTCTGTAGCACCACATTTCAAAAGCTTCTATTCTCTTCTTGTCCAAACTAGTTATCGTCCATGTCTCACTTCCATACATGGCTACACTCCGTACAAATACTTTCAGAAACGACTTCCTGACACCTAAATCTATATTCGAAGTTAACAAATTTCTTTTCTTGAGAAACGCTTTCCTTGCCATTGCCAGTCTACATTTTATATCCTCTCTACTTTGACCATCATCGGTTATTTTACTCCCTAAATAGCAAAACTCCTTTACTACTTTAAGTGTCTCATTTCCTAATCGAATTCCCTCAGCATCACCCGACTTAATTTGACTACATTCCATTATCCTCGTTTTGCTTTTGTTGATGTTTAGCTTATATCCTCCTTTCAAGACACTGTCCATTCCGTTCAACTGCTCTTCCAAGTCCTTTGCTGTCTCTGACAGAATTACAATGTCATCGGCGAACCTCAAGGTTTTTACTTCTTCTCCATGAATTTTAATACCTACTCCGAATTTTTCTTTTGTTTCCTTTACTGCTTGCTCAATATACAGATTGAATAACATCGGGGAGAGGCTACAACCATGTCTCACTCCTTTCCCAACCACTGCTTCCCTTTCATGCCCCTCGACTCTTATAACTGCCATCTGGTTTCTGTACAAATTGTAAATAGCCTTTCGCTCCCTGTATTTTACCCCTGCCACCTTCAGAATTTGAAAGAGAGTATTCCAGTCAACATTGTCAAAAGCTTTCTCTAAGTCTACAAATGCTAGAAACGTAGGTTTGCCTTTTCTTAATCTTTCTTCCAAGATAAGTCGTAAGGTCAGTATTGTCTCACGTGTTCCAGTATTTCTACGGAATCCAAACTGATCTTCCCCGAGGTCGGCTTCTACCAGTTTTTCCATTCGTCTGTAAAGAATTCGCGTTAGTATTTTGCAGCTGTGACTTATTAAACTGATAGTTTGGTAATTTTCACATCTGTCAACACCTGCTTTCTTTGTGATTGGAATTATTATATTCTTCTTGAAGTCTGAGGGTATTTCGCCTGTCTCATACATCGTGCTCACCAGATGGTAGAGTTTTGTCATGACTGGCCCTCCCGAGGCCATCAGTAGTTCTAATGGAATGTTGTCTACTCCCGGGTCCTTGTTTTGACTCAGGTCTTTCAGTACTCTGTCAAACTCTTCACGCAGTATCTTATCCCCCATTTCGTCTTCATCTACATCCTCTTCCATTTCCATAATATTGTCCTCAAGTACATCGCCCTTGTATAAACCCTCCATATACTCCTTCCACCTTCCTGCTTTCCCTTCTTTGCTTAGAACTGGGTTTCCATCTGAGCTCTTGATATTCATACAAGTGGTTCTCTTCTCTCCAAAGGTCTCTTTAATTTTCCTGTAGGCAGTATCTATCTTACCCCTAGTGAGACAAGCGTCTACATCCTTACATTTGTCCTCTAGCCATCCCTGCTTAGCCATTTTGCACTTCCTGTCAATTTCATTTTTGAGGCGTTTGTATTCCTTTTTGCCTGCTTCATTTACTGCATTTTTATATTTTCTCCTTTCATCAATTAAATTCAATATTTCTTCTGTTACCCAAGGATTTCTATTAGCCCTCGTCTTTTTATCTACCTGATCATCTGCTGCCTTCACCACTTCATCCCTCAGAGCTACCCATTCTTCTTCTACTGTATTTCTTTCCCCCATTCCTGTCAATTGTTCCCTTATGCTCTCCCTGAAACTCTCTACAACCTCTGGTTCTTTCAGTTTATCCAGGTCCCATCTCCTTAAATTCCCACCTTTTTGGAGTTTCTTCAGTTTCAATCTGCAGTTCATAACCAATAGATTGTGGTCAGAATCCACATCTGCCCCAGGAAATGTCTTACAATTTAAAACCTGGTTCCTAAATCTCTGTCTTACCATTATATAATCTATCTGAAACCTGTCAGTATCTCCAGGCTTCTTCCATGTATACAGCCTCCTTTCATGATTCTTGAACCAAGTGTTAGCTATGATTAAGTTATGCTCTGTGCAAAATTCTACAAGGCGGCTTCCTCTTTCATTCCTTCCCCCCCAATCCATATTCACCTACTATGTTTCCTTCTCTCCCTTTTCCTACTGACGAATTCCAGTCACCCATGACTATTAAATTTTCGCCTCCCTTCACTACCTGAATAATTTCTTTTATCTCGTCATACATTTCATCTATTTCTTCATCATCTGCAGAGCTAGTTGGCATATAAACTTGTACTACTGTAGTAGGCATGGGCTTTGTGTCTATCTTGGCCACAATAATGCGTTCACTATGCTGTTTGTAGTAGCTAAACCGCACTCCTATTTTTTTATTCATTATTAAACCTACTCCTGCATTACCCCTATTTGATTTTGTATTTATAACCCTGTAATCACCTGACCAAAAGTCTTGTTCCTCCTGCCACCGAACTTCACTAATTCCCACTATATCTAACTTTTCTATATTGGTAAGTTATCTTTTTGAATTGTCATCTTCAAAGACTGCTATTACCCGTAGGGAAAAATTTGCAGTGCTGAGACATTTAACATGATTTGCAACATTTGAATTCTAATTCAATAAATATAAAAACCCAAGAATTTAGAATATTCTGTTTCATTTACTGATTTTGTCTCATGCATTATTTCTAACAGTATGGTGAGGTCTTGAGCAGTAAAAAAAATTGGCTGTGTTGGTGTTTTAAGTCGGTTCAGTTACAATCCATCAGCAGATAACCATTTAATAATGATAACTACAGGCAACTGACAGCATACATATCAAGATATGATTGATATACATATCCATACATAAACAGTAAATGCAAAGATTTTGCAAGTAAAGGTCCTGCACAGTTCTGAGAATTTAGTATAGAGTGAAGACCTTATATTCTGCAACATGAGTTTGTATGGGTACATAGTGCACACCAACTACATAGTGCCAGTATTGTAGCTGGGGTTACAGGCAGTGTGGAACCACTATCAGGAACATTTTCTGGAAACTGGGTTGAGATGTTGGGATACCATATGTCATTTACCACTGACACCATGTCACAGACTACACATATTTGCATCGTGTAGAAGCAAAGTTAACTGGGAAATTAAATGACACGCTGTGGTTTTCAGTAATGAGTCTTATCTGACGATGGCCTTGGAAGCTAAAAGCTGGTTCATAATTAACTATTAAATATTATTGTGGAACGATAATGCTGTGTATTCAAGTTATCAATCTTGTTTCTGTTTGTAGCTTTCACTCCAGTGTCAAGATATTCATAGATAATTTATTGAAAGTTTACAGGAAACAGCCAGTGATTCTTGAGACCTGTACCTCTCCAATTCCTGGAATCAAAGTGCAGGAAGCTATTGGCTATGACAGCAGGACTGATCTGTTAATTGGTGAAGGGAGGCTGAATGCATGCCAATATGTGACAAGAATGTTAAACTTTGTTGTCAAACCCTTTATGACCATGGTACCAAATAGCATATTTTTGCAGAATAAGGAAAGACCCCACATTGCAGTTCACACCATAAACACCATGAGGAATGTCTGGGATGTGATGATGGAAGATATATATACTTTCATATCTTCCTCAGCCAGCACTCTTCATGAACTGATATTTTTTTACCAAACCACAATGAATACAAGAATGTATTTGTGCCTGTGGGGGTCACATCTCATACTGATGTAGATGATGGACACCACTTATGAATGGAATGAAAATTTAATCATTTAATACATCTTATGTGACAAACATCTCCAGTTTGTAAGCAAAGCATGTAAGCAAAATAAAGACTATAAGTAACAACTCACAGTATAGATGAGCCCTTAAGTAGCAGAAAGTCACGTAAACAATATTTGGGACTTGTAACTTGACATTTGGACAATATTAAACCAGAACTACCAGTAACTTATGAGACAAGTTATTTGTTTTGGGAATATATTTACTTCTGTTTAGTATATTCCATGAATAATCAAGGAGATGATTCAAGGAGAATGAGATATTTGGGGAATAAGAATATTTTTACTAATTTTATTGTTACACATAATGTGGTACACTGGATTCTATTATAAAGCTCATTCAAAAAATATAACATGCATATGTGTATGTATATATATATAGATACATATGTCACTTTTATTTCAGATCAAAAGTGTGCTTGCCATACTTGAAGAATAGCAAAAATCCTCATATAATAAATATTAGTCCACCGTTGAACATGTCTCCTCATTGGTTCAAAAACCATGTTGCATATACTATGGCCAAATATGGGATGTCAATGTGTGTCTTGGGGATGGCAGATGAATTTAAGGAAGATGGAATAGCAGTGAACGCACTGTGGCCAAAAACAGGTAAGGAAATGTTGCTTTGTGATTTCTTATTTCTGAATTTCGAAGTGGCCAGCTGGGAAACTGAAATACTCACTTCAGGTTTCTAGAGAACATTAAGACTGACTGAAAGTTGTTCTCCCTGCAGTATTGATACTGCATAAAAAATGAACTGAAATGTCATGTAAGTGCATAAGAATATGTAAATGTCCGCAAGAAAGCTCACGATTGGTGGTGGCATGGGATAGATGGGTGATACGGGACAGAGTAAGAGGCTGTTGTTAGTCAGGAATTTTGGTGTATGTTGCAAGTATTATTTCCCACAATCATAGCTTGTTTGAATATGCTGAAAATCTTGCTTGCAATGTGAAAAAATCACAGTATAATCTTCTGGACAGGTGTTAAAAAAGAATTTAATTGCAATCAAAATGACTGAAATTTCCTTTTATATATTACATATTTATTTATATATTATATACATTTAGAAACAGGTATATAAAAAGGTGGACAAAATTTCAAAACATTTGGTGAAGAACTTTGACATTTAAGACTTTGAACAAACGACTGTGAGATTTTTGCTAACAACTTGTCCCCTTTTTATACCATATTGTACTCCAGTAGGAATATAAAATACAGGTATTGGAATGTAATATTGGTCAAAATTAAGTCAATTGACCGATTACTTCAAAGTTATGTGAACACAAACTATGCAGCCTGAATTTTTGTACATAAAGATTTACAATGGATAAATTATGGCTTACCTACAGTACATTGCAAGCGTTTTATAAGAAACTTCCTGGCAGATTAAAAACATGTGCTGGACTGGAACTCGGATCCAGGACCTTTACCTTTTGCAGGCAAGTGCTTTACAAACTGAGCTACCCAAGCACAACTAAGACCTGCCCTCACAGCTGTCCTTTCCTAGCGTATGAGAACTTGCACCTAAAGACAGTGAATGGAAATTTGCGAGTCATTATACAGCGAATACACATGATTAAAAATGAAGGTTGCTGTGTATTAAGTCCTTTAGTTATAGCTGTGTTGAAGCTGACACAGATTTTATTCACACCACTACATAACTTGTAAATAAAATTAAAAGACAAAATAATATTACACTAGTCAGAGCAATTGTTGTTTGTGCTTCCCAAACACTAAACAAGTTGCACTTCGTTTCTATTATGTTTCCTTATAATAACTTTTATCCTAAGTTATTTGTGAGAAAGTGTTCATGTGTTCATTGAAAATAACAAATAGAAGATGCAAAATATAGTGTCTGATTAACTCTCTGGAAATAGAGCCTAATGTAGACTAGCAGCTATATCTTACTTCATAAACTTACACTAATCATCATTTGTAAATATGAATAAACTGATACTAATACGTTCAGAATTTTTAAATGACACTTTTTATCATGACAGTTTCACCCAAAAAGAAATAAATTTTTCTATGCACTGGTGGTAATCAGAGCAGGTACAGTTAACGTACAAACATACCATCATTTGACCCTTGAACAGACTCCTGCATGGTACACAGTAATAGACATCCCTGGTGTAGAACAACAACTGAAAGAGTTGATAACAAATAAGTCAGCAGGTGTAGATGGAATCCCAGTTCAGTTTTTCAAAGAGTACTCTACAGCATTGGCCCCATACATAGCTTGCATTTATTGTGACTCTTGCCCAGTGCGAAGTCCCAAGCGACTGGAAAAAATACAGGTGACTCCTCTATGCAAGAAAGGCAAAAGAACGGACCTACAAATTTACAGACCAGTATCCCTAAACATTGGTTTGCTGCAGAATTCTTGAGTGCATTCAGTTCAAATATAATAAACTTTCTTGAGACAGAGAATCTTATTTCACGAATCAGCATGGTTTTAGAAAGCTTTGCTCATGCAAAACTCAGCTTGCCCTTTTCTCATGTGATAGACTGTGTAATATGGATGAGGGGCAACAGGCAGATTCCATATTTCTAGATTTCCAAAAAGTGTTTAGCAATGTGCCCCATTGCAGGCTGTTAAACAAAGTACAAGTATATGGAATAGCTCCACAGGTATGCGAGTGGCTCGAAGACTTTTTAAGCAATAGGATCCAGCATGGTGTCCTTGATGGCGAGTGTTCAACAAAGACGAGGGTATCTGCATCTGCATCTGCATTTACCTCTACATCTACATAGATACTCCGCAAGCCACTGTACGGTGCTTGATGGAGGGCACCCTGTACCTCAGCTAGTCATTTCCTCTCTTGTTCCACTCGCAAATAGAGCGAGGGAAAAGCGACTGTCTATATTCCTCCATATGAGCCCTAATTTCTCGTATCTTATTTTCATGATCCTTAAACGCAAAGTATGTTGGTGGAATCATTTGGCAGCCAGCTTCCAATGCCGGTTCTGTAAATTTTCTCAATAGAGTTTCTTGAGAAGAACATTGCCTCCCCTCCAGGGATTCCCATTTGAGTTCCTGAAGCATCTCCGTAACACTTACATGTTGTTCGAACCTTTCCGTAACAAATCTAGCAGCATGCCTCTGAATTGCTTCAGTTTCTTCCTTTAATCCAACCTCTTACAGATCCCAAACACTCAGGCAGTACTCAAGAATAGGTCACACCAGTGTCTTATATGCAGTCGTCAGGAGTGTCCCAGGAAAGTGTGATAGGACTGCTATTATTCTGTATATATATATATATATATATATATATATATATATATATATATATATATATATATATATATATATATGGTTATAATAGAAGGAAACATTCCACGAAGGAAAAATATATTTAAAAACAAAGATGATGTGACTTACCAAATGAAAGTGCTGGCAGGTCGACAGACACACAAACAAACACAAACATACACACGAAATCCAAGCTTTCGCAACCAACGGTTGCCTCGTCAGGAAAGAGGGAAGGAGAAGGAAAGACAAAAGGATATGGGTTTTAAGGGAGAGGGTAAGGAGTCATTCCAATCCCGGGAGCGGAAAGACTTACCTTAGGGGGAAAAAAGGACAGGTATACACTCGCGCACACACACACGTATCCATCCACACATACACAGACACAAGCAGACATTTTACAAATGTCTGCTTGTGTCTGTGTATGTGTGGATGGATACGTGTGTGTGTGCGCGAGTGTATACCTGTCCTTTTTTCCCCCTAAGGTAAGTCTTTCCGCTCCCGGGATTGGAATGACTCCTTACCCTCTCCCTTAAAACCCATATCCTTTTGTCTTTCCTTCTCCTTCCCTCTTTCCTGACGAGGCAACCGTTGGTTGCGAAAGCTTGGATTTCGTGTGTATGTTTGTGTTTGTTTGTGCGTCTGTCGACCTGCCAGCACTTTCATTTGGTAAGTCACATCATCTTTGTTTTTAAATATATATATATATATATATATATATATATATATATATATATGATTTGGCAGAAATTTGCGGTTGTTTGCTGATGATGCTGTGGTGTATGGTAAGGTGTCGAAGTTGAGTGGCTGTAAGATGATACAAGGTGACTTAGACAAAATTTCTAGCTGGTGCAATGAATGGCAGCTAGGTCTAAATGTTGAAAAAAATTGTAAGTTAATGTGGATGAATAGGAAAAACAAACCCATAAAATTCAGATACAGCATTAGTAGTGCCCTGCTTGACACAGTCTTGTCATTTACATATTTGTGTGTACGGCTGCAAAGCAATATGAAATGGAATGAACATTTGAGGATTGCAGTAGGGAAGGCTAATGGTTGACTTCAGTTTATTGGGAGAATTCTAGGAAAGTGTGGTTCACCTGTACAGGAGACTGCATTTAGGATGCTAGTGTGACTTATTCTTGAGTACTGCTTGAGTGTCTTGGATCTGTAACAGGTCTGATTAAAGGAAGATATTGAAGCAGTTCATGGGCAGGCTGCTAGATTTGTTACTGGTAGGTTTGAAAAACACCCAAGTGTTACAGTGGTGCTTCAGGAACTCAAATGGGAATCCCTTGAAGGAAGGCAACATTCTTTTCGAGGAACACTATTGAGAAAATTCAGAGAACTGGCATTTGAAGCGGATTGCAGAACTATTGTACTGCCTCCGATGTACTTTGTGTGTAATGACCATGAAGATAAGATACGTGAAATTAGGACTCGTACAGAGCCTTGCACAGACTAGTTTTTCCCTCGCTTTATTTGCGAATGGAACAGAAAGAAAATGGCTAGTAGTGGTACAGGATACCCACCGCCCCACACGCTGTACAATGGATTGTGGAGTATTTATGTAGATGTAGAAGTAGAGTATGAAAATCTAGTGTCGTATTCTAAAGCTACATAAATACAGCCATGAACCCTCATTTAGAATATTAATTATTGTGAAATGAAGTGGATGAATTGATGGCATGAAATGAATGGATATGAAGTGTCGTGGAATGATATCCGAACAAGCCTTTCAGGTGTGTTGAACTTGCAATATGTAGTGGCAATAGAAAATTTGTGCCTGATCAGTATTCAAACCCATATTTTCTGGTTATTATGAGCAGTTAGTTGCATTAACCATTGAACTGTCTAACCATGCCTCAAAGCCTGACTCAAACTTTCATTGTCACTGACAGTACTAATTTTCTCAGTTGTCACTTGTTAATTACAGTGCAGGTTCAGCATATCTAACAATTTGCATCAATAGCACTTCATGTCATTCTGTCTTCATTGATTTCACTCCCATGGAACCATTCACTTCATTTCGGAACATTTAATTCAGTTCGAATTAGTGATAGGGTAGTTCACAATAATCCACACAGTCCATTCCTTAGTGGGATGTAGCCATGGGATAACCTGCAGTAGTAGTAGTAGTAGTAGTAGTAGTAGTAGTGGTGGTGGTGGTGGTGGTGGTGGTGGTGGTGGTGGTGGCGGCGGCGGTATTGGGAACCATTAGTGGAACCATCAGTGGCAACAGGAGGTTGAGTCAGGCCTGGTAGTGTGGTTAGGTAGCCTAATGATTAAGACAGTTTCATGTGCAGTGCTCTCTTACCAACTGGATGCCAACATGTCAAATCTTGATTCAATACCAGATATGCTGCCAGACTGCCAAGTGCTCAAATGGCATAATTGCTCACAAAAAGCAGGAAATCCACGTTCGAGGTTCAATATCATTAAATTTCAATTGTCTCGGCATATTCATTAATTATTTTACTTACGGCTTAAAAACATTTGACATCTTGCCAGTGAAAGGCAAAGTTTTGGGTTAGTTGCCAGTCGAGAACACAATTTTAATTGGCTATGATGTTTCAAGATTCTAGTATCTTTACTTAATCATTTACATCAGGAAAAAATTCTGTTTTGCAGGTGTATTTCTTTATTATCTAACATGAATCCTCATTATTGTGAAGTCCCCCCCCCTCCTCTCCCTCCTTATTGTAAACTTCCACAATGGCAAGCAGAAACATATTTTTAACAGATACCAACAACTTGCATTTCACTAACTGTGTGCCATATATTTTCCTTATCAGTAACAAGTGATATTCCTTAACTGTACAAAATCTCAGTGGTTCTCTTCGTCCAGTGTTTTCTTGAACTATTTTCATGAAATCTGTGAATTATTACATCAGTTACTCTTCACACAAAGAAGATGAAAGTGAGTAAAAAATAAAAGAACTTCGCATGTCTGTTGATATGTCCCTAGTATTGATGCACGCCACAGAGATTTGCTGGTGGTGGCTAGGAAACAGACCGTGGTGATAACATCTATGAGTGGTGCGAGCAGTAGTTGCTTGGCGACAGGCAGTGGAAGCAGTTGCTTGTGCGACTCACAGATTTGAAATGCTGTCAATTGGGGCCTGGTGTGTGAAGTGACAAAGAGGAAGCGGCAGTGGCTGTTGTAATTGAGAAGTGCAATTTAGTTAGTGTGGCAGGACCCTGGTACAACCTGCTACGACCCAAGAACAGCAGGGATACACTAAGTTAAGTATCCTTCACTGTCCAGTTGAAAGCCATTTACAGGGTTCAGAGGTTTCCAATGGTTCTTCGTTGGTTTGTCTCCTTGGTTTTGGTTTCGTAACTGTCATAGTGTTAAGTGTCAAAAAATTTTATTCGAACAGTCAGTACAAAACTGTATCGGTTCGTGAGTAACTGCCACAGTATGTTAGCACATGTAAATATAGTTGAGCATTTTAAAGCAAGTTAAAGAATAGATGTTAAAGTGTGTTAGTGGCTGAAAATTTCATTGGAATAACCAGTATAAGGCTGTATCTGCTTTAGTGTGTTAGTGTACCTGACTGTATTTCAACTTTTGTTGCAAGTTGAAGAATAGATGACACAGTGTGTTAATGGCAAAAAAGTTCATTGGAACAGCTAGCAGGGTGTTAGCGCCTATAAATGCATTTGAATGTGTGTGTCTAGTTAGCAAATATGTGCCACTATCTGTTAGTAGTGGTTAACTCATTTGAGAAATACTGTGTAAAACTGTTACTACTTTGGTAGTAACTGCCCCAGGCTGTAACATTTGTAACTGGAGTTGAATTTTGCTCCTTGTCAAAGTATGTCATACACTGTTAATGGTCGGACAGTTTGCATGAGGTGTATATACCAGTTCGTTCTTCGAAGGCAATTGCTCTAATGAACTGCTGATTGTAAAATCATTGAAATTTCAATACATTCTTTTCAAGAAAGAGTAATTGCTGTTGTGGGCTAGTGCCTGTAAATTGCATATTGAGGGAAGTGTTAATATTTTAAAGTGTTTAATATTCAGCATATGTTGTGTAACGGAGTAATTGCTGCAGTGGGGTAGTCTCCATAGTTCTTAGCTGGTGTTAAAAAAAATAGTTTGTGGGCTAGTGCCCATAAGTTTATACATTATATGTTAATTTTAACAAAAGTAATTGCTGCAGTGGGGTAGGCCTCGTAAACTTAACTTACGGGAAAGTTTCTAAAGTAACTGTTGCTCAGTGACAAATTGTTTGTAACTTGGTTTGTTAATAAATTGTTGTTCTAAATGTCCAGTGGCTTCCACGCCAGGACCTTGTGTCCTAGCTTACCAGCCCTAAGGTACTTCCATTTCTTCACCCTGTGTGCGACAGTGGTATCAGACCTAACGAATTGCAAATTTAGAGAAAATATGAAATAGTTTCACTAAATTAAAATTCATTTTCAGGATTACAATCAATTCTCATCTGTTGCAACAAATTAACCAAAAATCAAATTTCTCATCATTTTCGAAATAAAAACTGTCGAAACAGTGGCGTAACAAATGATCGACACATTCTGCTTAATCAGTGTCTTAGATGTCAAATGTTTTCAATCTGTAAATAAAATAATTAATGAACATGCTGTGACAATTGGAAATTTGTAATACCAGACCCCAAACACAGATTTCCTGCTTTTTGCGAGCAATTAAGCTATTTGAGCAACAGTCAGTCTGGCAGCATCTCTGGTACTGAGTCAGGATTACATATGTACTTTGGTGTCCAGTTGGTAAGAAGAATGTGCATGAAACTGAAGATCTTGATTTGAACACTGTTCCAGCACATAGTATTAATTTGTAGGGAATTTCCATTGCTGACTACACTAACTTAAGTCTTATTCCGAATGCTCTGTGTTTGACTCAGTCCACTAAATCACATTTTTTTATTGTGTTGTTTGAAAATCATTCTTTATCTAAGCCATGACAACAATTGTGTGTCCGGCCTGCACGATATAGGGGTCCAGGTGTGTGTGTTGATGACTCAACATTTCTGCTACAGATTTAAGTTTCTGATTATTTGGAGACATTTTACAAGCAAACATAAGCTTAAAACTAATCATGAGTTTTAAAGTGCTTTACAAATTGCTGAATAACTTTGTTCCAGCAATTCATACTGCTGCTATTGAGATGCTAAGTGGCCCAGAATCGGGAAACTACTCACGGAAACCAGAAATTGTTGCAGATGCTGCTTATGCAATAATGACAAAAGACCCAAAAACCTTTACAGGAAACTTTATAATTGATGAAGACATTTTAAGAGAATGTGGCATTCAAGATTTTAAACAATATGCTGTTAATCCAGGTAAGTGAAACACATCAGTTTCAACAACTTAATTTTAAAATCTTTTTAATAGTGTTAAAACATTTACAGTTTTGCTAATTTTCCTTATTACATGTTATGGTATTTATGTGAAGGTGTGCATTTGTATGTTGCAAGCGTTGATTACATTCTTTTCAACAGAGATATTTATGTTAAATGTTGGACATCTGATACTAGAAACATAATAGAAAGGAAGTTACTAGTACTGTAAAAGTGTTGCACTAATATTAGAATTAAGATTTTTCTTTGACTCTTGAGACGGCGGAGGATTAGAGTTTAATATTATGTTGCCAGCAAAGTAATTGGAGAAGGAACACATGTTTGGCTTAACAAGGATGGGGAAGGAAATTAGCTGTGCCTTTTCAAAGGAATCATCATGGCATTTTCCTTACACGATTTAGATATACCATATAAAACCTAGAACTGGTTAGCTGAACAGAGATTTAAATCTCACTCTTTCAGAATAAAACTCCAATGTGCAAACCAGTGCACCACTTCATTTGGTTCCTTCACTCCCCCCCAACTCTATACTGCTACAGCGAATTCTTTCCCCTTTTCTTCTACAAATGAAGCTTGTATTCTCTGAATGTGCATTTTTACTTGGCTAGTAGCCAGTTTATGAATTGTAATGAATGGTACATCGTTATCACTTGTTAATGATATGCAGAAAGAACTATCTGTTTACTTATGTATGAGTAGAATTTCTGTGCTTTCAACATCATGGTCATGCAATTTCTATGTAGTACGTAGTGATATCTTGTTTGGCTCTTCTGAGAAGGTAACATCTGGAAATTATGAGTAGTTCCTAGCAACAGTGGCCAATGTCTTCATTTTAGCATTCCTCGCTATAGTTTGTTGAACACATCTGTGAATTCAAACTCTGACTGAACAAGCCTAAATAAAAGGATCCAAACCACCACACAAGCCTTTTATGGGTGGTGGTCTTACTGACTAAGCTACCCGGGCTTAATTCACAACATGCTTTCAAAGCTCCAACTCTGTCATTGGCTGTCTCGTATTTCTTAAATGTCACAAAGGCTTTCTGGCATCCCGTACAGCACTAGCACTCCTTGAAACAAGGATACTGCAGAGAAATATCTGTTAAAGTTTCTAAACGGAGTACAGTATGTTGCCGAGTGAAAAATTCATCCTAGAAGGCTATAGGATTTTCTCAACAATCTCCTTTCCTCAGTGGGTTTTAATCGATCACACTTTGTATGAGTGCTTCTGGGAATTTTGGAAAATAAGATTAGTTACTGGCAGAAATGAAGCTATGAAGGATATCACAAGTCGTGCATGGGTAGCTCAGTAAGAGGATTGCCTGCAAAAGTAAAGGGTCAAATTGAGTTGTGGTATGACACACAGTCTGTTAATATATCAGCGAAAGCTTCACTTGTTTACTGCTATTATAGTAGTTAATATTATCATACAATGTTTCACGGGCTGTAAAACTCATTAATATATTGGGGTATAATGGGAAGGTGTGCACGAGTGGCTCCCTGCTGGTGGTGGGCGGAGAGGAAGGTGATGTAGGCAGCCAATCTGTTGTCAAAACTCCTCTTTATAATTGTACACGAATTCATAGGAGTGTATCTGCAGTAGGCAGTGGTGGTGTCCCTTGGACCCGAGCAAGACGGTACGGACATGCCGACAGCACGAGATGTGATGATGGGGCAGTAAAAAGGCAGCCAGTAGCCAGGGCTAGGCACACATACACAGTGGGTTTACATGGGTGATGAACACGGAACTAGAGGCAGAAGATTGGCGTTGGGTGCCAGTGGTCCCCCACAGTGCGGATCTGGCTGGAACTCCCTGTGCGGCCTGAACCATGAGGTGGCAGCAGAGAGAGTGCTCTCGCTGCCCGGCCTCAGGCCGACAGTGGTCCTTAGCTCACAGCCCAGATGAGGTGGCTGGGGCTGCATCATAATTACAGCAATGACTGCTGTGGGCTGTGTGTCATCATATGGCCCAGCTGTACCGACGATGGTGGGCTGGACCTGGACATTTAAATACAACTGCCCAGGGCCGACTTTGTGGAAGAGACTATGTTTCTGTGTCCCTTGGAAATGTGGAACAGATTCCACTGACCAGAGTCTGGCTGTTGTCATGTGGCAGATGGTCAGTGTTGCAGACTTGGCCAATGGCTCCTGGAAATGGCTGGCACAGATGTGGCTATTTCTGCTGAGGTTTCAGTATAGGTAGTAGTGACCAGCTGACGGGCTGTTGCTGTGGCCTGATTATAGTTCTGCTGTTACATGCTGTTAGTTATATGCCTCTATGTTAGAATTAATACTGTAAATTACTACACTCAATTAATGCATATGTGCCCAATTTGATGGTGCTGTCCTGTATTGCCCAACAAGTTTTGACTGTGACTCAAGTATATTGACTTGCAAAAAATAGTCTTCTTTTTAATGATGGTTCACTGCATCCTGTATGTAAAAGGGGCGTGGCATATCATCAAAAAACAGCATCCATACTGTCTTGTATGGTGAACTAATGTTCAGTGGTATGGTGTGCGAACTTTTATAGGCTTTGAGCCTCTTCTGACACAGGCCTAAGTGGTTAGTGCATGGTACCTTCTGAGAATCAGTTCTGAAATAAATGGAGATGCAACAATTCTTGAATGCTTGAGAGCAGTATTTACGTTCAGTTTTATGTTGGAGATGTATATAAGTTTGGGAGAGCCAACAGAATTAATAAAAGTAGTAAAATGTGTTCCTTTCATTTGTGTTGTTTGTAACGTGTCCTCTCTTTTTTTTTTTTTTTTTTTTTTTTCCAGCAAATAACGATAATTTAATGCCGGACTTTTTCTTGGACTACAACCCAGAAGAAGGTGGACATAAATTATCTGTTTCAACACAGAAAGGCGGCCAAATAGAAAAAATTTTTAATGCAATTCGCCACAGTATGGGGCCAGAACTAGTTTCTAAAACGAATGCAGTTTTCCAATTTGAAGTGAAAGGTAAGTTGCCTTGACCTTAGATTAAACAATATAAAACTGACTCTTTTTTATGTCATAATCAAATAATTATTGTAGTGTTGTAAAACTGCATGTTCATTCTTGCCATTTTTTATTCTTGGATACACCACCTTTGTCAGGTTGTACTGTTAAAGTCATTCGTGCTCTGTCTGATGAGATAATACATGCTACTGGCATTGCCATCCACTGCTTGATGGGACCTGTTCATCGCTGACCGGTTTCATGGTGGAGCACGGCTCTCCGCACCCTCAAAGGTTGTCAGTGGTGGTCTTCTTTTCTGAGCTTTGCACTTCAAGATGGCCTTTGTAAGAATCCATCACTTCTCAAGGAACACCTCGTGACCCATTTTGCAACAGCATTAGTGTCCGCCTCCTATCCAGCCACCTTTCTCCTCCGGAAACAGAGGCTGAAGCTCCCCACTTATATTTTACCCCTTGTCAGGTGGAATCCTATATTGAACCTTTTACTGAATGGGAACTCCTTCAGGCCCTCTCTTCCATTCACCATTCGGCCCATGGCCCAGATTCCATCCATAGCCAATTGCTTCAACACTTCAGTCCTCCACAATGACAATATCCCCTCCATGTATTTAACCATATTTGGCTCAATGGAGAGAGAGTATTGTGGTTCCTGGTCTTAAGCCCAGCAAGGATCCGTTGTTCCTTGATAGGTACCAGCCAGTAGGTCTGACCAATGTCCCCTGCAAGTTACTTAAATAGATGATGGCTTGTTGGCTCAGTTGGGTCCTCGAATCTCCAGATTCCACTATCCTTATAAATTGTAGTGCAAGGTGTAACATTGTCATAAACATTCTTTACAATATTAAAATATTTATAGAAAAGCATTTTTTTCCATCAACTGTATATATTTAAATTTATTCCTGACTGATTTTGGTTATTTCAACCATCATCCACTGGAAGAAAAACTGCCCTGAGGTGACAAAAGTACTGGGAACTCCTAATATCCTGTCAGACCTCCTTTTGCCCATTGTAGTCAAGCAGCTTGATGTGACATGGACATCCCCAGTAATATTGAGCCCTGCTGCCTCTATAGCCATCCATAATTGTGAAAGTGTTGCCAGTGCAGGAGGTTGTGCACAAACTGATCTCATGATTATGTCCCATAATTGTTTGATGGGATTCATGTTGGGCGATCTGGATGGTCAGATCATTCACTTGAATTGTCCAGAATGTTCTTCAAACCAATCACGAAGAGTTGTGGCCCACTGACATGACATCGTTGTTTGGAAACATGAAGTCCACGAATGGCTGCAAATGGTCTCAAAGTAGCCGAACATAACCATTTGCAGTCAATCATCAGTTCAGTTGGAACAGAGTACCCAGTCCTTTCCGTGTAAACACAGCCCACACCGTAAGGAGCCACCATCAGCTTACACAGTGCCTTGTTGATAATTTGGGTCCATGGCTTTGTGGGGTCTGCACCACACTTGAACCGTAGCATCAGCTCTTACCAACTGAAATGGGGACTCAACTGACCAGACCACAGTTTTCCAGTCATCTAGGCTCCAGCAGATATGGTTATGAGCCCAGGAGAGGCACTGCAGATTATGTCGTGCTGTTAGCAAAGGCACTTGCATTAGTCATCTGCTGCCATAGCCCATAAACACCAAATTTTGCCACACTGTCCTAACGGATGTGTTCGTCATACGTCCCACATTGATTTCTGTCATTATTTCGTGCAGTCTTGCTTGTTTGTTAGCACTGGCGGCTCTATGTAAATGCCGCTGCTCTCGGTCATTAGAAGGCATAGGGCACTGTGTTATCTGTGGTGATAGGTAATGCCTGAAATTTGGTATTCTCGGCACACCCTTTACACTGTTGATGTTGGAATATTGAACTCCCAAACGATTTCCGAAATGGGATGCCCCTTGCATCTAGCTCCAACTACCATTCCACATTCAGAACCTGTTAATTCTCAACATGCAGCCGTGATCACATTGGAAACCTTTTTACATGGATCACCTGATACAAATGACAGCTCTGCCGATGCACTGCCATTTTTATACCAAGTGTATGTGATACTATCGCCATCTGTATATGTTCATATTGCTATCCCCACGAATTTTGTCACCTCGGTGTATAATATAATTGGTATATTAACATATCTCTATGAGCAGTATGCATTTTTGATCCAACAGATGTCATAATTTTTCTTTCAATTGGTTGTGGTTGAAATAACCGAAACCAGTCAAGAATAAATTTACATGTATACAGCTACAGCTAGTTACCTACACAAATCTTTGAATGCCACAGTATGTTAAAGCAAGGCATAGTTTCTAAAGGCCAGTTAGTATGGACTTTGATGAAATGGCTTTCTTTAAACTTTACATTAAGGCAAATTGGTAATTAAAACTCATTACTCCATTTTATAACCTTCTGAAGTCAACCTGTTTCTATGTTTGAAATCCAGTTTTTTCTATAGTTATGGTAATGTCTTTACTGAATATCTTGTACATTACTGAGAGGTGGATAGATCCATAGTTCTTTTATGTCTTGTCTGTCTCCTTTATTGTGAAGCAAAAAAATTACAACATTCTCAGTTTTTTGAAATTGTCATCTTTTTCAAATGTTCTGTGAATAATTTTGCAAGTTTCTTTTGTAATAATTTCCATCCAGCTTTATTAATTTCAATTGAACCATCATCTCTCAGCAGCATATTGCTTTATATGCCTCATCTGGCATTATTTCCAGAATGCCATTATTTTAATTATTTACTAAGTACATTCTTATTCATCTCTTGAGCTGTACAAACATTTCAAAACTCTCACTTTATCTTTAATAGCATTTCCACCTCCAAAATGTAAACAAGGGAACTTCAGTATTAGCTCTGACTTATAATGCTTTTCCCATTTTGTACTGTTAATACAGTTTGATTTGAACTCTTCGTGCATTTCTCCCTAAACACATTGGAGACTTCCACATTACCACTGAACAGAATATTGCAAGGCCAGTTTGTTGTTGATTTGTGCTACAGAGATCAAATCATATGATCCCTTCCCATATTACAAGGAAGAAAAGGTGAGGTTTGCATGGAGAGATCAAAAGTAACTGCACACCCGTATGTAACACATACTGTGGAATTGATCACTAGATGCCACAAGAGGCAGACCCGCCAGTATAGAAGGAGGCAGGAAGTATTATGTTGTCAGTAGATCAGTAGAGAAACAGTAACAGCAGAATGGCTCGGTCAGGAGAGATTAGTGACTTTGAATGTGGACTAATTGTTGAATGTCACTTGAGTAACAAATCCATCAGTGACATTTCAACCCTTGTAATGCTGTCCAAATAAACTGTCGATGTGATTGTGAAGTGGAAATGCAAAGGAACCACCATGGGTAAACTGAAACTAGGCGAACCTCATGTACTGGTGAACAGGGACCATCAAGCATTGTGGAAGTTGGTTGTAAAAAAAAAAAAGTATGGGGTTCTGTGGTCAAGAAGCTCCTCATAAGCCAAGCAATTCTGTAATCAATGTTTAAGTGATGCTGGAGGCAGGTGTAAAGAGTGATGCCTATGGGCAGTGGATAACTGGAAATTCTTTATTTGCAGTGATGAATCATGCTATACCCTGTGTGGCAATCTGATGGAAGGACCTGGGTGTGGCTGAATGTCGGAGAATGTCACCTGTCATAATGTGTACTGCCAGCTGTGAAGTACAGAGGTGGTGGTGTTACAGTGTGGGGGTGTCTTTTGTGGTTAGGATGAGATCCCCTTATTGCATTTAAGAAAATACTAAATGCAGAAAGATATGAACACATTTTGCAGTGTTGTCTGCTACGTACATCAGAAGAACAGTTTAGAGACAATGAGTGAGTAAATCAGCAAGACAATGCCACCTTGTCATAAAGCACAATTTGTGAGGCAGTGGTTTGTGGACAATAACATTCCTGAAATGGGCTGGCCTCCCAGAGTCCTGACCTGAACCTTTGAGATGATTTAGAACATAGATTTCACTACAAATTCAAGTGTCTAACATCACCACCTTATCTGGTTTTGGCTTTAGAGTAAGAATGAGCAGCCATTCCTCCACAGACTTATACACATCATTCAAAGTGTCCCCAGCAGAGTTCAAGCCATCATAAAGGCGAAGGGTGGACACACCCCATGTTAATGCCCACCAATAGGTGTCCGGATTCTTTTGACCAGATAGTGTGTGATAGCAATGTCAAGTTTTCTTGACTATACATGTTTGTAGCTCTTTCTACACACACACACACACACACACACACACACACACACACACACAAATGGGATTGCCCATCAATTACAGTCCAGACAACAGTAGTAACACATGCACACTCATAGTGTGTTGAAGAATATGAGTGAACAATCACAAAACTTTGAAGAGCTTGCAGAAAGTAAACGTACAGCTGCATTGTGTTTTGCTGCTGCAAGTAAACATGTTATAGTCATACCTAGGGAGACAGCCGCGTTGTAATTCAATTTGTACCCTTTAAAGCAAATCATTTATTTGAGATACATTTGTCAAATACCAAGGTGAGACTATTTGAAGAAATGCATGATGGACTGTCAATGTATATCTGAGGATGAGAAAAGGTAGTGGTCACATAGTGGAAGAATGTTGGGGAAACAGTTTTCTCACCAAAAGACCTATCACAAAGATCTTTGTCATGTACTTTTAGGCGGTATTTTGTATGCAGTACCTGTCAGGCACTTGAGCACATATGGCACATGGTAGCTATGTATAGTCAGCATATATTTCACATATAGATTTCATAAACTTAAATGTGAGCCTTTTTATACTACAGCAGTTAGGGACCTTGGTGTGTTTGCTCACTACATTTGTGTGGTGTTTGAAAAAGTCACCATGAAGCCACCAAAAAGCTGCTGTATGTATTATACAATTTATAGACACTTAGTTTGGATCAAGCTATCAGATTCTGACTGGCATAAATCATTGGTACAGGAATTACTGATACAGGAATTACTGATACAGGAAATCCACGGGCATTAAGTATAGCGACTCTGCTGTCAATACAATACCACAAAAAAATTTATGAGATTCATCAATGTTTGCTGATGCCAGTCACATATTCAGGAAATTTGTGCACACACACACACACACACACACACACACACACACACACACACACACACACTGAATTCTGTACTTATAATTATTCTCAGTCAGATGATGTTGGAGAGATCAAAACTAGTTGTCAATGAAGCATATTATCCTTACTGCACGTATGTGGTGGTTTCATAATGCAATTTGCAAATTCTTGTGAGATGGTACAGCATTGGATTTTATAGCTGCGACTAATATTTTCATAGTAGTATCATTGTCCTTATCATCATTATTATTTCAGATTTTAGTTTTTGGTTAAAGGAACTTCCCTTCACTACTACAAGTATTTCATGATGTCAACACCAACAAGAAAGTGCTAATCTTCTCCATATGTCAATGATAATCAAACTGGTACTATGTGCCCTTGATGTTGAGTTTTATCTCATTTAACTGACACTTCCTGCTTTGGGAATCTTGTGCAGTGTGTGTGAGATTCCATCAGAAACAATATTATAAAAATTCCTTGACCTCACTGTTATCAAGCAAGGTGGCACAGTGATAAGGCACAGGACTTGTATTCAGGAGGACATTGGTTCACATTCCCGTACAGCCATAAAGATTTAGATTTCTTCTATTTCCTGTAAGTCACTTAATGCACCTTCCTCTGAGAGAACACAGGCAGTTTCCTTTCCTTTCCTTCCCTTTCCCAATCCAAGCTCGTGCTCTGTCTCTATTAACCTCATTGTTGACAAAACATGAAATCCTAATCTTGCTTGTTCCTGTACCTCTTTGTCATTGTCTAACAGTATAAGTAGAACGTGAGGGGGGTGGGGCGGGGGGGGGGGGGGTGGGGGGAAGCATGTGCATGAGCAAGAGTTATTGACGTAGAGATAAGTAATTAGTTAATGTGGTGGATCCCACAAAACATTGAAAGCATTGGGAAAGAATTGTGATCAATGATCACTTTGCTGCTGCCCTCAACTCACAGATAGTTCATAAATCTTGCTCAGTGGCATCCCAGATTTACTCAATAGGATTGAGGATAGCTATCACCTACATTGTTTTTCTCAAGCCATTATGACACAGATCAGAAGCAATAGACGGGTTATTTGCCTTGCTGAAGGTGCACATCATATGATCAATCAGTAGTCTGTTCCTATATCATTCACCAGTCAGTCATCTACATGTATTCTCAACAAGTCACTGTACTGTGCACAGCAGAGGGTATGTCATACCAATATTAATTTTTTGTCTTGTTGGATTTATGTCGTTAGAGAGGGAAAAATGTCTGTGTGTACTTACTGTGTATGTGCTCTAATCTCTCTTGATCCTCACATGAAATACATGATGGTGATAGCAGAACTGTTGTTTAATCTGTCTCAAATAATTTACTACCCAACAGCTTTTTGCATGAACTAATTCACCTTTCTTCCAAAGATTTCCATTTGTTTGCCCCTAACACTTGTTTAATTTTCATATGGGCTAGTCAGACTTTCTACAGTTATTAGCAGTGTGTATCTGAATTTAGGCAATGTTTGATATCATGTCTACTTGATAAGGAATCTAAATGCTACAAAAATAATATAAAAATTGGACACACTTAGTGCTTCGTGTCTGATTTCCATTATGGATGCACTACATTTACCTTCAACCCAACAAATCTAAGACATCCATTCACTTTCTCTGATACTGATTTTATATGTTAATCCCATTTTATGTCACTTGTCTGTATTACCACTAAATATGTGAGAGATTATGTGTGTTTACTCCCATGTAAACATCCTCCCACGTAAGAATACCTCCATCACTTGCTTAACAGTGCCCTATTGGGAAGCAGGATAAGGTGCCTCATGTGGTTTTTAACATGCCTGTGCCATACCAGCAACATTTACCAGTGTCTACCTCCACATGTCAGCCAAATAAGCTAGCTCAATGTATGTACTCTGCTACCTGAAACTACTTCAGCTATGACTTGTATATAATATGTTGTTCAAAATTAATTTCCTAATCATGGGAATGATCAGCTTCAGCAGATCTTACACTGCTTGTACTCTGTTACGTACTCAAAACCCATACTATTAGAAAGAGATTCTGAATGTTACTCATGAAAGAGTTGCCATTTGAAAAAAGTAATTAATTTAACATGTACTATAAAATGTCACACTGAATAGGAAATTTTGGGACCACTTGCCACAGTAGAACATCCTGTCTTTGCTGTGTCGCTAATGTGACTTTTAGAATGCACCATTTTCTTTATCATGTCCCAAAACAACATAGACGGTCATTTTGTAGACTGTCCATCCTGATTTATTTCTTTTCTACATGCACGCATTTACTGATCATATGTGCATCAATGATTAACCTCAAATTCATCATATTCTGAATTGTCTGTGAACTGTATACATTATTTTTTGTCCCTGCATGATTTAAAATTTAATTGCAAAAGATCTTTTGTGATTATTGATTTTAGGTTCCTTGAGTCTAAATTACATATTGAGACTTTTCTACTCAGCATTATACAAAGTTAAAATTTGGTAATCTACACTCATATCAGCCTTTAGCTCATTAGCACAGTATGTCTTATGGCACTGTAAAGCTACAGCCATATTGCTCTCTGTAACTTTCGATTGACATTTTATGTATAAAAAAGGTAACTTCTGCAGTTTCTGTCTATTTTTTTTATATAGGTGCTGAGGAAGGTGTTTGGCATATAGACTTGAAGAATGGAAATGGGGCAGCAGGAAAAGGCAAGCCAGCTTCAAATCCTGATGCGATTTTATCAATGGATGCAGCTGATTTTTACAATATGTTTTCAGGTCAGTTATATACAAATATTTTAAAATAATTTATTTGTCAATTCTTGCTGAAGATATCTTAATTTGTATCAGAGGGCTACCAAAACTTACTTAAATTTCACAAATAGAAAGTTAAAGAATTTCACATTAAAGGAACAGTTTAAGGAAAAACATTCAACTGTTAAAGGTCTTCATTCTTATCCCATGTGATCTTTGCCAATTACATTGACATCTACATCATTTCTTAAAGGGTGACAAATCTTTGTTACTGTTACATTCATTTGTTGTCATTTTGGATATATTTGTCGGATGTCAGTGCAAATGTGTGACCAAAAAAGTAGTGTCTGAAAGCTAAGCATTAGTCTGGAAGAAACTGAAATAAAAAGAAAAAAGTGTGCAACAATTGTAAATCACAGATTACACCTGAAACTGGGCTTGTGAGATCTGCATAAGGAGTCTGCAAGACAGTTGTCTTCAGGAAATGCAGTTATCTCAGGAGGTAAAGTTTCTTCATAAGTTTCTGCACTATGTTTTCCATGCCCTGCATTTCACAGAGGAAGCTGTTCGTCGTGGAGTCAGCGACACTGAGATTGGACAGTGAACAAAAGGAGGAATGTGCCCTTCACAGATAAGTCCCACTTCTATTTGTGGAATGATTTCATTACATATTCACGTGGAGAGAAAGTAGTTTTTGGTACATAGAGAATCATTGTGGAGAGAGGCTGGTTTGGTGATGGCAGTGATAGTGAGAAAGCATAGTGCTGGATTTGTGTACTTCACTACCCAGAACCAGACAGATGGGACCTCCACTCAACGTATTTCCATGAATTAGTCTGCACACACAATTCTTGAAGCTCTTCATATTGCCAAGAATCTGGCAGCTAGGGCCTGGCCACCTCCATGGTGAGTGGTGGTGACATGCCATGGAGCTGAGGGCAAACACTGTAAATGGTTTCAAAGAACTTTTATTGAGTTTCATACATGGCATAGTGAGGCAGGCATGCCTCTCCTCATTGACTCTGGTTGGGGCTGATGAGTGGGCAGGGGCTTCTGCCTGATGCTGCTGACCTGGTGCCTTACACTGTTGACACCAGCAGCCTCTGTAGGCCATGGCCATTGATGTCAACAGCACTCTGTGTTGTGCTGCAATTGTGTCCCACTCGGGAGACGGCCCCGCAGCACACAAGTCATGTTGGAAGCTTGGGAGAGTCATATCTGACACCGCTATGAGTGAGTGGATGGTATGAGGGTGTTGTCAGCTATGTGTTATTGATCAAGTTGTGTGTATGTGTGGAGTGTCTTTTTTGCTTTGACTTCATGTAGTGTAACACAACACTTTTCTAACAAGTTCCATAACATCACATATTCACTTCCATAGGGACACTCTGCCTAGTGTGGTGACACCCCACCTCTTGCTACAAGATTACGGCTGCGTGGCACCGCTTGCCGCTGAGCTCAGCTGTCACCTCTGCGCAATCCCCTGGCATGTTCAATATTGTGATCTACATGTCACTATACTGGCAGCTACCTACTCATGGCTGTTAATTCAGTGCTCCGTGGTAGCTTCTTTGCTGCTTCTCATTACTTTTGTTAAATATTTAAAATTTTTTGTCTAACGACTGGGTAGCGGCCCCACACTTAAAGGACAGTCGCACGTCAAACAAATCCTGCCCTTTTTGGTGAAGAGAACATGATGTCATTGATCCAGGTTCCATTCCAGGTATTCCCTTGTGCACCTTCTGTGCAACTCTGCACCAGGTGGAGCTGTTTCAATGTTTTTCAAGTAATTTTCATCCATGATTACAAAATGAAACGGGGGGAGTTTAAGTTCCTGTGTATCGTCTGTCTTAGATCAGTGAAGAGCAGTGAACACAAGAAAGCATTTTAACTTATTTTTCACACTATCATTGGTTTTAAATTGTTTGAAATTAATTAGTGTTAGAAAAAGAATGAGTGGAAGTTTTTTCAACTGTCGATGATCATATTTATTAGAATATGTTTCTCATCTTTGTGTAATTACACTGTTTTCCATGTGGAGATAAAAAAAGTCATGTCGTGGTATTCCAGAAAGAGTTTAACATGAATAAAATGTTGTTTCAGGAAAATTAAAGCCAGCAGCTGCATTCATGTCTGGGAAATTGAAGATCACAGGAAATATGCAGAAAGCTCTTAAATTGGAAAAATTAATGGGGCAGCTAAAATCAAAGCTGTAATGCTCATTTCAGAATTGCACACAGAAACCATGACGTTGATGGCTATGTGAAAATATTTTCTACTTTTTTATGCTCATCTGTAAAGTGAATATATTTTTTATAAGATGTTTACTGCAAAATGTTTTGTGCTTCTCATTGTGTGATCATTGCATTTTATTTTTATAAAAGTAGATACTTGTGCCAGTTTAGTGGAATGGATCCAGCATTTTCTGGTGAGGATGGCCTGCGTGTTGAAGTGTGTTTGCTGTTAATTTCTGTAAAACAAACAGTGGTTTAAGTAAAATTTTCCATTATTGGGAATGCTAGGAGTCATATAAGAAGTGTGCAGCAGTTTTCTTTGTTGATGAGAGAAAATGGCATTATAAATAATTTCAGAGTATTTAAATGAAAATTTGAGTCAACACAACCGCAATGAAAATGCAAGGTTATGCTCATGTACATCACCAATCGTGCAATGTTTTTCTATGCTGTAGCACTCATACTAACTTGAAGTAAAATTCAGTACTTCATGTATTTGCCACTGAAAGTGGACTGACGTCACATGACAGAAAAATAAGTGATATTTGTCTAGGTTTCGTGCCAGTTTCGTTAAAATTGGAAGGTTAGAAGCTGATTGTCATTGCCACATTTATTTGTGTACATGGTTACGCAATTTGTTGGATTCTTGCCAGAGTGGATGTTTTAAAGTTTATGATTTACACATCATGCAAATCATAAGTTCAGTATCGGTTCATTATTTTTCTGGTGTAACTGTTAATATTTGTACATGTTGCAGTATTGTATTATATAATATATTTTTACAGCTTGGTCTCTTTCATTTTACAGTAAAACCATCCCCCCAAATCATTTGCAGAACAATGATCATAGTATTTATAATAACTGTTTACAACTCAAGACACTTAAGTTCATTACATGTTAATACAAAAAGTTTCCAGTTAACACTCCTAAAATATAAAGTTAAGAACTATTGAGCAACTTTAACTCCGATCTTTATTCATCTGTGAGGATACACACAGTGCAGTTTCATGCCTCAACTAGAAGTCAAGTCAATACCATTTTGTAACAATTTTTGAAACCCCCAAAAATAAATAAAATATTAGAGTCTTCAAAAAAATCTCAGATCACTACAGGTATCAGACGTGCTTCAGAACAAAAAAGGCAAATCTAGAAAATATTTGGAACAGGTGAAAATACTCATGTGTTTTATTATTATTATAAACAGTATTATAACATTTCAGGAAAAGTTGTGAAAAAATCATGTTTATACATCATCAGAAACTGACAAAGTAGATAACAAAATCAAATGAATGTGGACTGTTGCTGAGAGAGAGGGAATGAAAGAAGCTACTTTTTCTGATAAAAGAGAATGGGGACAACACAAAAGACAGTTCATATGCATCATATATTTTTAATTGCTATTGTTTTAACATATTATTAGAAAATTGATTTAAGAAATTTGGAAGAGAATGCAAAACATTACACCACAAGCAGTTTTGCGACTAGGGTCAGCACAGCTGTTCAAAGTGTCGTCATCATCAGCAAGATGATGCATTATCTGAAGGTGTCCTACTACTAGAGGCATATTTTTAATAAATTGTTTTTCACTAATTTTGCATTTTAAATACCAAGGAGTTTTATTAAACAAAATTTCTCATACACAGCCATCTGAAAAATGGAAAATCATGATGACCTTCAAAACTATAAGTTCTTATTGTCATGTAAAATCAGATCCAAATCCAAAGGCGGCGTTGTCAGTAAAGTTCATCAGTTAGTACTGAAAGCACATTTATCACCAACACCAATGTACAGCAAGAATAGAACTTACCTCCTGAACAGTGTGTGCAGCCATTTGTACATAGAATCTTCTAGACTATGCAAATATTACAAATATAAGATATTTCAAGAACCTTCAAGAAATGATAAACTCTAAATAACGAATAATTGCTGGTGGTTAGGTTTGAATTGGCAACCTGCCACACACCAGCCAGTGACGCTAACCTCTATGCCACACTGCATGCACACATTTGTGGCATTCCTCCCTCTCCTGGAGAAATAGCGATCCACCATTTGAAGTTATCATTGGAGTTGACTAAAACACCATGCATCTAGATGCTGTCAATGGTACTCTGTATGGCAGCGCTGGTGGATCATCACATTGTGGTAGTGCAGTTACATCCTCTTCATTGTGATGAGCATCAAAGGTAGCCCTTTCTGTCAAGTGCTTCTTCAGTTTCCTTGAATATGTGACATCCGACAAGCAATGAAGGATAAGATGTGGCCCAAAGTAACTCTTTAGCAACATTTCTGATAGTCCCACTTTCTGCACAGGCATAAAAATGCACACCAAGTATCCCAGGCTGTATCTCATTGACCTGTACTTGGTGCTCTCAGCCCTGCTCCTGGGCACCCAGGGTCCAAATGTGAGCCAATTGTCTTGCATCATCAGTCAACCTGTGCATCGTCTAGTTAAAATGGAAACAGTGTATCCATTGTTGATTTGGTCTTGCAATTGTGGAACAGAAAAAAACATTGTGAAGCCTGTAGTGTCTTGCTTTGCTGTATTACATGTGAATGTCACAATGTGTAATATTGTATCCCAATCTGCCAAAGTCTTAGTAAAGTGTTCTGTGAAGCCATTTGTCTGTGGACGGTAGGCAGTTGTCACCCTGTGAGTGATGTTACAGTGTGAAATTACCTTTTATACTAGCTTCAAATGGGAAACTTTTCCGTAATTGGAGATTGTCACATGGGGTACTCCATGCTTCATAATGATGTCTTATACAAGGAACTATGCAATTCCCAGAACTTTGACAGTCAGCATAATTGGTAAGGTAGTCAGTGCAGACTGTTATCCATAGATTCCCATTTGTCAACTTTGGGAATCTTCACAAGAGGTCAGTTCCAGTATGGTGGAATGGTGCTGCTTCTGTCTGGATTAGTACCGGATTCCCCAGAGGTAAATGCATCACATGCTTCCAGCATTGGCATTTCATACTTTTTGTTCTGTAGCAGGTGTGACAACACTACAAGCCATCACTGTTGTAACAAATGTAAACTATATGAGCTGATGGTGGTTCAACGACAAAACCAGGAGCTCAACTCTGGAAGAGAGAACAAAACTCTATGTGCGAGTCTGTTGATGGGGGGAGCAAAGAGACTGAATACTGTCTGCATAGAGACAAGATGGAGATAAATATGAATGTGACCAATGTGAATGACTGCCATTAGCATGCATAAACAGCACGGTACGAGGTGAGGGACTGGTCCTGAGGTAGTTGAAACTAGAAAAACTGCTGGGCCAGGTGTATCGTCACCAACAGGTAAACACTTCAGTCAGTGGCTCTGCTGATGTCATGTTTCGTGTGCTGACTACATGACAGCATTCTGAACTATTCTGCTGCGATATCCATGCCAGCTCATCTGTATCCGTCTTGATGTCTGCTAGCGGGGATGCCAAACGTACTGTGGCTCATGTAGTGTTTAACGGATCAATAGAGACCTGTTCAGTGATACCTGTGTCTGATTCTGTCTAAGACTCTTCAACAATCCCAGGTGACCAGATGTTGGAGTGTTGTGGAAAACTTCAGCATTGCTGGCTACAGATGAGCTGGGATCACCAGCTACGATTTTAGCCGCATCAGATCATAGTTCGTCATATATAATATTCCATATATTAATTGAAATCCTCCTTTGGTCGGTTCCTCCTTCCTCAAGACTTATGTTTTCAGCTGGATCTTCCCTCTGTGCAGCAGTGACTGAGATTTCATTCACACTGATGTGTACCTCAAAAGGATTCCTTGAAATACAGTTGGAATCCTTGTGTTTGCATCTCCGTTTGTCTGCTACTGTGATGACGTACTCCTGAAGCCTTGGTGACTATCTCGCCGTCCGCAGCTCGTGGTCATGCGGTAGCGTTCTCGCTTCCCACGTCCGGGTTTCCGGGTTCGATTCCCGGCGGGGTCAGGGATTTTCTCTGCTCCGTGATGACTGGGTGTTGTGTGCTGTCCTTAGGTTAGTTAGGTTTAAGTAGTTCTAAGTTCTAGGGGCTGATGACCATAGCTGTTAAGTCCCATAGTGCTCAGAACCATTTGAACCATTTTTTTGAACTATCTCGCCAATCAACCCAATGGATCCTGCAGGCTAGTCAGCCAGCAGAGAGAATGGTGGTTCATCACAACAGTGAATGGTTTGCTAAATATTGCCAAAACTTGTTGATGACCCAAACAACTGCTGATGAACTGCAGCAGATATGGTATAAACTGCACATGCGAAAAACAAAGACTGAAACTGCATTGAACAGATCAAGAGTGGCTTCTTCACTCATTAAGTTTCTTCACAGTTGGGTTGACACTCAGTACAAAACAAAAGGGCCATCTCACTACTGCACTGCTACATCGCTGATATCGGAAGCACTTGTGATCTTAGTGCAGTTGACACAAAGTGTGCAGCTTGTAGAAGTTTTGTTGGGTGTTTCGCCTTTCGTCAGGGAAGCCCATGGAGCTGTACAAAGAGCACTATACGGTATTATTGAAGGATAAGGAAAGGTGTGGCGAGAGACAACAGTGCTGGCACCTTTACCCACCTTACTAATGTATTCCTATAATACCCAGTTATTCAATGATTTGTTCCAATTGGCAGTGTCCATAAACAGAACACAAGTGACATGACGGCTTAAGATTTCTATTGACAAGAGGGGTCATGGGGAGGGGTGAAACTGCCAAGAAATACCTTACAAGTTACCCCAACTTGACTTACACTGACATGTACTGATCACAAGAATGAAACAAAACTCAGCATGGCATTGACAAGTTAAAGAAAGGAACATTTTTTAAATGTTAGTTACATGTACAGGGCTATTACAAATGATTGAAGGGATTTCATAAATTCACTGTATTTCCATTCATTGACATATGGTCACGACACACTACAGATATGTAGAAAAACTCGTAAAGTTTTGTTCGGCTGAAGCCGCACTTCAGGTTTCTGCTGCCAGAGCGCTCGAGAGCCCAGTGAGACAAAATGGCGGCAGGAGCCGAGAAAGCGTATGTCGTGCTTGAAATGCACTCGCATCAGTCAGTCATAACAGTGCAACGACACTTCAGTGAGACAAAATGGCGGCAGGAGCCGAGAAAGCGTATGTCGTGCTTGAAATGCACTCGCATCAGTCAGTCATAACAGTGCAACGACACTTCAGGACGAAGTTCAACAAAGATCCACCAACTTCTAACTCCATTCGGCGATGGTATGCACAGATTAAAGCTTCTGGATGCCTCTGTAAGGGGAAATCAACGGGTCGGCCTGCAGTGAGCGAAGAAACAGTTGAACGCGTGTGAGCAAGTTTCACGCGTAGCCCACGGAAGTCGACGAATAAAGCAAGCAGGGAGCTAAACGTACCACAGCCGATGGTTTGGAAAATCTTACGGAAAAGACTAAAGCAGAAGCCTTACCGTTTACAATTGCTACAAGCCCTGACACCCGATGACAAAGTCAAATGCTTTGAATTTTCGGCGCGGTTGCAACAGCTCATGGAAGAGGATGCGTTCAGTGCGAAACTTGTTTTCAGTGATGAAGCAACATTTTTTCTTAATGGTGAAGTGAACAGACACAATGTGCAAATCTGGGCGGTAGAGAATCCTCACGCATTCGTGCAGCAAATTCACAATTCACCAAAAGTTAACGTGTTTTGTGCAATCTCACGGTTTAAAGTTTACGGCCCCTTTTTCTTCTGAGAAAAAAACGTTACAGGACACGTGTATCTGGACATGCTGGAAAATTGGCTCATGCCACAACTGGAGACAAACAGCGCCGACTTCATCTTTCAACAGGATGGTGCTCCACCGCACTTCCATCATGATGTTCGGCATTTCTTAAACAGGAGATTGGAAAACCGATGGATCGGTCGTGGTGGAGATCATGATCAGCAATTCATGTCATGGCCTCCATGCTCTCCCCACTTAACCCCATGCGATTTCTTTCTGTGGGGTTATGTGAAAGATTCAGTGTTTAAACCTCCTCTCCCAAGAAACGTGCCAGAACTGCGAGCTCGCATCAACGATGCTTTCGAACTCATTGATGGGGACATGCTGCGCCGAGTGTGGGAGGAACTTGATTTTCGGCTTGATGTCTGCCGAATCACTAAAGGGGCACATATCGAACATTTGTGAATGCCTAAAAAAACTTTTTGAGTTTTTGTATGTGTGTGCAAAGCATTGTGAAAATATCTCAAATAATAAAGTTATTGTAGAGCTGTGAAATCGCTTCAATCATTTGTAATAACCCTGTACATAGATTCTGCACTATGGTGACCTCTAGTCTTTGTCACATTTAATATGGGTGAAACTAATTTTTTGTCTATAATAAAGTGGTAAGTCAATGGTTCAAATGGCTCGGAGCACTATGGGACTTAACATCTGATGTCATCAGTCCCCTAGAACTTAGAACTAACAAGGGAACCTCCCCATCGCACCCCCCTCAGATTTAGTTATAAGCTGGCACAGGGATAGGCCTTGAAAAACTGAACACAGATCAATCGAGAAAACAGGAAGAAGTTGTGTGGAACTACGAAAAAAATTAGCAAAATACACAAACTGAGTAGTCCATGTGTAAGGTAGGCAATATCAAGGAAGATGTGAGCTTGCGAGCACCGTGGTCCCGTGGTTAGCGTGAGCAGCTGCGGAACGTGAGGTCCTTGGTTCAAGTCTTCTCTCGAGTGAAAAGTTTAATTTTTTTATTTTCAGACAATTATAAAAGTTCAGGCACTCACACATAATCAACTTCGCTCTCCAAAATTCCAGGACATGTTCAGATTTGCTTGGACATATGCAGGATTTGACGGTCTACACACGGAAACATTTGAAAACGTAAAAAACATATGTTTTGACAGAGCACAGGGAAAACTGTGCGACTGCGAAACTGTTGCATTCATTTGTTGCAGTTTATGTGACAAACTCTTATGTTTTCATCACTTTTTTGGGAGTGATTATCACATCCACAAGAAAACCTAAATCGGGCAAGGTAGAAGAATCTTTTTACCCATTCGTCAGGTGTGCAAGTTATGTGGGTCGACAACATATTCGTCATGTGACGCACATGCCGTCACCAGTGTCGTATAGAATATATCAGACGTGTTTTCCTGTGGAGGAATCGGTTGACCTATGACCTTGCGATCAAATGTTTTCGGTTCCTACTGGAGAGGCACGTCCTTTCGTCTACTAATCGCACGGTTTTGCCGTGTGGTTGCAAAACACAGACACTAAACTTATTACAGTGAACAGAGACGTTAATGAATGAGCGGACAGATCGTAACTTTGCGAAAATAAAGAAAGTAAAATTTTCACTCGAGGGAAGACTCGAACCAAGGACCTCTTGTTCCGCAGCTGCTCACTCTAACCACGGGACCATGGCGCTCCTCAGCTCTCGTTCTCCTTGATGTTGCTTATCTTGCACATGGACTACTCAGTTTGTATATTTTGCTTATTTTTTCATAGTTCCACACAACTTCTTCCTGTTTTCTCGATTGATCTGTGTTCAGTTTTTCAAGGCCTATCCACTGTGTCAATTTATAGCTAAATCTGAGGGGGGTGCGATGGGGAGGTTCCCTTGTAAGGACATCACACACATCAATGCCTGAGGCAGGATTCGAACCTGCAGAAGCACTTAGAACCGCTCAGACACAACGTCTGGCCAAGTCAATGGCAGTATGCCTTCATTTGTGTTGCTTTTCCATGAGTCCGTTGTAACACTAAAAAATTACATTTTGGAAGGGCTTTCTCTAAATAATTTTTTACCTCTTCCTATAGTTTTGAGATCAATAAACATTGAAGTGTGGTTTTATCCGGCAACTCATATCTGCTGTCTAAGGCATAAACTTTTTTTTCCCCTAAAACTTGTTGGAAGTTCTGTACGTCAGTGTATCAATAGCTATCATTTAAGCATAAAGAGAACCAAGTTTTTTTAACTGGCATTGTACAACTGACTTGTGTTAAAATAATTTTTTGTAGAGCTTCTCAATTCTTTGGTTGCAATTCTTGCACTTGATCTAGCTCACAAGTTGATCCCTCACCTTTCAATTCTATTAATAATTCGTGATTCCTAGTTTTTCACCATGATTGGTTTTTAGTGGTCTGTTAAATTTAGTCCTACTCCTTGATCATGTTTATAATCTTTAATGTAGATGGTACATTTTACAAACTGACTATCCCCCACTTTAGTGAAAAAATTCCACACAGATGATTGATTTTTATGGTTCATTTTCAAAACAATAACAAAAAAACTCTATTTACACACCTCTTACATAAACAAAATAATATTGGAGGTGCAGAATTTCCTCAGCCAACAGAGACTATTGGTGGTGTGCGAAAAGTACTGATTGTTTCATGTCGGCACCATTCGGATCACTTCTTCACTGCTGTGCTCTTTGTCTCACTCCAGCCAATGACAGTGATTATACAGTTATGGCATTATAGTTGTGTTATGAAGGATAATCCTGTTGTTGTGTGGCATTTAAATAACGAAATGAGGGATGAATAA
Source organism: Schistocerca cancellata (assembly GCF_023864275.1). Lineage (NCBI taxonomy): Eukaryota > Metazoa > Arthropoda > Insecta > Orthoptera > Acrididae > Schistocerca > Schistocerca cancellata. Next base: position 812,930,693 of record NC_064629.1, on the reverse strand, counting down.
GTGATTGATGGCACACTGAGGTCACCTCCTACAATACCCCGCAGAGCTAGAAGCTTTAGAGGCAGAATTCTTCCTCGTGACACTCGAAAAATTATTAATCAGGTTGCAGAATGATGTCAACTTGAAAAAATGAAAAAAATAAAATAAAAATAATGGTGAGGTTCAGAAATATCTACAGGATTTGGAGTTCTGCAAAAACGTTCCTGGACATTCACAGTCAACTCTTGGCAAGAAGGGATTAGTTGTCTCACATCCACTGAAACGTTCACATTTTGCCCGAATTACTTATGAAAATGTACTGCAATGCTTTGAAAGCAGATAGCATGTAGATACAGCTGTATATTTTAATGATTATGTCTAGCCACCATACAAATAAAAAAGCTTGACACACTATGGGTTGTGCTTTTACTGTATTCAGTTTTGGGGGAGTTGGAGTGTCCTCGAAGAAACAAGCTACATCTACATCTACATCTACATTTATACTCCGCAAGCCACCCAACGGTGTGTGGCGGAGGGCACTTTACGTGCCACTGTCTTTACCTCCCTTTCCTGTTCCAGTCGCGTATGGTTCGCGGGAAGAACGACTGTCTGAAAGCCTCTGTGCGCGCTCTAATCTCTCTAATTTTACATTCGTGATCTCCTCGGGAGGTATAAGTAGGGGGAAGCAATATATTCGATACCTCATCCAGAAACGCACCCTCTCGAAACCTGGCGAGCAAGCTACACCGCGAAGCAGAGCGCCTCTCTTGCAGAGTCCGCCACTTGAGTTTGTTAAACATCTGCGTAACGCTATCACGGTTACCAAATAACCCTGTGACGAAACGCGCCGCTCTTCTTTGAATCTTCTCTATCTCCTCCGTCAACCCGATCTGGTACGGATCAACTCCGCTAATCAACTACAACATGGGCAGCCAATATATGAATGATGTTTGTGCTTCTGCAAAAGCAGAAGTGACGCAGTGGCCTTAGGATTGGGTCAGTGCTTTGTGTTTTTGAATCACTGTAGGCATTAACACGTATAACTGAAAACACTTGTAAGTACAATGAGGACTCAGAAACAGAAGAGGACTGTAGCAGGCGTGTTTAATTACTAATAACAATAATTGTATTTATTTTAAAATACATTATACAATACAATCAGAAACACTTAACAAATCTTTAAAATGTCAATTTTTTCTCTACTAACTGTGTTGTATTACAACAGCCTTATTTACATTTGTATTCCTTGCTACAAGTAAGCAAGCTCACTCCTTTGAAGATGAAAGTCAGTATAATGCATCAGTATGAGATGCGCACAACCGTCAGCTGTCATCATTGAAAGACAAACAAGAAAACTCCCTCCTTCACAATCCCTCCCCAACAGCGACCAATCTATTAACAACACAGTTTATAAACAACTTAGACTGGCGAAGGTGCCACCATATTTGTTGTTGATTAAATACCTCCATGCAATCTACTTTCCATCTGCACTCCAAATGCCATGGAGGTAATACAAACTGACAAATTCAAAAATAATTGCATTATTAAAAAATAATTACATTATTCAAAAATAATTACATTATAAACGAGAGGACTATCAATAGTGCAGACACTATCGATTAATCAATAGCTTTTTGATATTTTAAGTAACACTAATCCAGAATGAAATGTCTAACAAAGCAAATAAATCATATTAAACTGACTTTAATTGTTATCGTGGGAATAAATTAAAGCAGCAAGACCTGTCATGGAGATAGTAGTACCAACAGATGTCACTAGATTGCAGGGAGAGTAGAAGTTTGAGAATGGAACTTAATTGTAGTTGCGATCTTTTATTTGTGTATTGGTTGGTGGTGTCAAATATGACCTGCATACTACAAGATATTGCAGTCTGTTTTTCACAGTTGCTCAGGTTCAGCATTACTGAAAGTTTGGAAAGGGAACAGTGACACCAGCTTGGCTGGGAGCTAGGATGATTGCGGGGAGGGGACTGGCAAGTGAGCAGCTAAGTTCATTGTGTTGCCGGCCATAGGATCTATATCATGTACTTTAACTTTTTATGAAGACTTACTGCATTTAAACTGCAATTTGCCAGAGTCCATTTGTAGTTGGAATCAAACTGTCTTTAGAAATGGACAAATACTCAAGAATAGTATTCATTTCTACAGGAAATGGTAAAATTCTAGACGGGGGCCAGTGGCATACTTACGTGTTTCTTACTGCAATGGTGTCAACACATGCCGTGAAGTATAACTGTTATAAAAGGTGGTGTGTCAGTTGGTTCTACACAACCAACAGAGAGCGGTGGGCAGGTGATACGTTTGGAAGCGAGAGTCATTGTAACATTATCACATCAGCATAGAAGTGAAATCAGATATATAGTCAGAAAAAAAAGCTGTGTTCAAGTCCCACCATAACAATTACCTGAGAAATAGCAACATATCTGGAACAAACAGCAAAATATTTGTGACAATGAAGATATAAATTAACAGCTGTGCTATTAGGGTGGTGGTTGGGGTTATTACAAATAGTGATGCCACAGAGTACAGTGCTAGTAGAAAAGAAAATGGTCTGAAGATTAATGTAAACCATTTCTTTTTGAAACTTCCTGGCAGATTAAAACTGTGTGCCGGACCGAGACTCAAACTCGGGACCTTTGCCTTTCGCGGGCAACTGCTTTACCAACTGAGCTGCCCAAGCACGACTCACGCCCCATCCTCACAGCTTCACTTCTGCCAGTACCTCGTCTCCTACCTTCCAAACTTTACAGAAGCTCTCCTGCGAACCTTGCAGAACTAGCACTCCTGAAAGAAAGGATATTGCGGAGACATGGCTTAGGCACAGCCTGGGGGATGTTTCTAGAATGAAACTTTCACTCTACAGCGGAGTGTGCGCTGATATAAAACTTCCTGGCCAATTAAAACTGTGTGCCGGACCGAGACTCGAACTCGGGACCTTTGCCTTTCGCGGGCAAGTGCTCTACCAACTGAGCTACCCAAGCATGACTCACGCCCCGTCCTCACAGCTTTTCTTCTGCCAGTACCTCATCTCCTACCTTCCAAACTTTACAGAAGCTCTCAGTTGGTAGAGCACTTGCCCGTGAAAGGCAAAGGTCCCGAGTTCGAGTCTTGGTCCGGCACACAGTTTTAATCTGCCAGGAAGTTTCATATCAGCGCACACTCCGCTGAAGAGTGAAAATTTCATTCTAGAAACATCCCCCAGGCTATGGCTAAGCCATGTCTCTGCAGTATCCTTTCTTTCATGAGTGCTAGTCCTGCAAGGTTCGCAGGAGAGCTTCTGTAAAGTTTGGAAGGTAGGAGACAAGGTACTGGAAGAAGTAAAGCTGGAAGATGGGGCGTGAGTCGTGGTTGGGTAGCTCAGTTGGTAGAGCACTTGCCCGCGAAAGGCAAAGGTCCCAAGTTCGAGTCTCGGTCCGGCACACAGTTTTAATCTGCCAGGAAGTTTCATATCAGCGCACACTCTGCTGTAGAGTGAAATTTTCATTCTAGAAACATTTCTTTTTGTTTGTTTTATTCCTCCTGGTATTATCAGAATGTAGGTAATCAATAAATGGCACAAGTTTAGAATAGGTATGATGTTAACTTTTTAGCACATACTTTGTCAATAAAACAGTTTGTAATTTTGATTAGTCAGAATATGTTAAAAATAAATTTTTCTCAAGGAGCCTCTTTTTTTAAAAAGAAAAAAGGGTGTGGGGTCATCTTACATTCTTGGTTGTCTTATACTTGGCTAAGTACGGTAATATAGAATGTTGAAGGAATAGATGTTCTAGTCTTTAGCACCAGTCTCCATCACCAGTGAAACACACCAGGAAAAATGGACTTTACAAACTCGAACTTATTCCGTAGTCATCAAACAACTATCCAGAATCCACCCAGTGCAGGTACAACCAACTCCTATACCAAGTACAATGCCCTGCTCAGAAACAGACATTTGGTGTTTCCACTGTGGACACCCTGGACATGTTGTACAGTACTTCAGAGAAAGAAGGTGAGTTTTCGACAACTAGTACACTGCCACATGCCAAACATCAGAACAGTTCTATAAATGCCAGTCAGCTGCAGACAATTACAGTCGACCTGTGGGATGGAATTCATCGCCATACCCTAGATGAGGTCACTCCCCAAAATGCCATAGCTGTTCCCCATGATCCTACAGAGGTACCAACCACTCACCTAGTGGCTGAATTCAGGAAACCTATGGGAGGCAACCACCTATGGAGGTGAGGCTACTCCATATGAAAATCCACCACGGGTGAAAGTCGTGGCTGTCATCAGGGAACCTCACTGACATCATCAACGGCTACCTTGACTTGACACTAGTTATCTCTGGGCTTTCTCTTCCAGTTTCGGATACTTATCATCACCGAGAAAATGAGACTACATTACATGATGATAATTTTGTTTGCTGAAAGTCACAAATGGGAAATAAGTCCAGCCGATAGGAAAATATATTCAATCAATGACATAACACAGCCCTTCACATTTGTCATTTTATCAGAATGTAGTCATAATGTCATTCTCAGCATCTTCAAGCATCACAAACAACTGAGATTGCTCTGGGTGACTGGCATTGAAGGTAATGTTATTCCGCCATCATCAATGAGATGAGTTCACTCAAGCTCACAAAAAGAAATCTATATGCCTCCAGTGATCATAAGTACTGTAGGTGGTCAAGGAGAACTTAGGATCACTAATCATCACAAGCAGCCACAACTCATCCCTAAAGATATATGCGTAGGAACAGCCAAACTAGCCAAAGGAAGGCAGCTTAATGCCATCAGCAAAGAATCTTACTCCCCTACTTCTATGAACACTGCAGGGGAGGGAGCTGCTATCGAACTTCCAATAGGATCTGATCTGACCGAGGAACAACGTTGGTGAATGATTGACACAGAATGGCTGTTTTTGCATGCTTTCAAATCCTGAATGGAGAAAAGAGAGGCCAAGTGGCCTGTCACAAAACATGCTATCAATCATGGGTGTCATCTACCAATAAACCAGCACTCATGTACAGTGTAACTGACTGAACAGTAGGTAATCCAAGAAGTAGAGAAGATTCTGCAAGACAACATTACTAAACTTTCAGAGTATCCTTAGTCCCTGTAAAGAAGCAGGATGGCATCATAGCCATTTTTGCATCTATCACCCAATAGTTGAATCCAAAGACATCAACTAACATTAACAGTTTTTCTCAGTAACAAACAAAAATATTTAGAGACACAATAATGTTTTAATATGTGCTTAATTCTAACTGATGTTGGCAAATTCGGCTGTGAACTAAATACACCTGGCTGCTTACTTCAGGGCTGTGGGGATGTGAGGGGGAAAATGTTTTTTTTGTTTGTCTTCCAGTGCTGACAGCTAAAGAACATTTGAAGTGTGATATCGATCTGCTGCTATCCATGGAGTAAATATTTGTAGCAATAAAAATTAAATTAAGGCTTTTCTAGATTAAGCTGTTGTAATACAATGCAATAATATTTAAGAATACACAAATACTATATACAGAACCTTCCAGAAATGATAAACTGGCGACCCGCAGCATCCAAGCAGCAACGCTAACTACTAAGCCACACTGCACACACATTTTATGGCAATATGGATTTGATATTATTTCTATAAAACAATTAACAGGTGTGGCCCTAAAAGATGCAATGTTCTCAGTCACTTGTATAATACATTAATAATTAGGGCAGTTTGCCAGACAGAGCAAGGTCTGACAACATAATATTTTAATCTAAGTTTGGATTTCAAAAGGGCTGCTCTACTGAGGCATCTGTTTATACTTCCACCGAGCACATAATAAAATTACTGAACATGTTGGGACAGTGGTAAGTCCGTGTGCTCTCATTTGGGAGATTGGCATTTCAGATCTGTATCTCGTTATCCAGATTTTGGTTTTCTGTGATTTCTCTAACATGTTGACTGCCATGAGGCCACTGGAAACTATAGCAGCATTACAGCTGATGCCATATGCCTGCTGGCAAAACATCTATCACTACGCATGTGGCGGTCAACTTGTTACAACACTTTTGGCAAATACCTGTTGGTTCGTTTGAAAGGGACACAGCTAATTGATTTCCTTCCTCGATCTGAGTTTGTGCTCTGTCTCTGATGACCTCATTAGCAATGGGTTAAATCCGATCTTCCTTCCTTTCTTCCTTCCTTCATAATAAAATTTTTAAATGATGAAATAACACCAGTTGGGATCTTCAACACATCCGAGGCATTGGATTGCATCAATGGTAAATTCTATAAGACAAATTAAGTTTGTATGGGATAAACGAGTTTGCATGTGCTTTATTTAGTTCCTATTTATGAAACAGCATGCTGAAAGCTGCACTAAGATGTTAGTCTTACAAATTGGGCCGCCACTTCATCCGAGTCTGGAAAATTGTAATGGGTGTTGGTCGCATTACATTTATTGCTCTTTGTCAATGATTTACTATTTTATTGAAATCTAGAAGCGTAATTAGTCATTTTTGCAGGTGATATAAGCATTGTTGTCAAGCCGAGCACAGGAGCACAAAGAGGGAAAAAGAGTAAATGATGATTTCATTAGTTATTTATGGGGTTTTCAGAAATGGATTAGCTATAAACCTTTTTTGTTAAAAAAAAAAGCAATAAATAAACAGCATAGAAAGTTCCAAGTTCTTGTGTGTGGATATTGATAAAAACAAACTTTGAACTGTACAGTAGACTTACTAATACAGTGTGTGTCAGTTACTTTTGGCACAAGAATATCGACTACTTTGAATGTAGAAATAAATAAATTAACATATAACACTGGGTTAACTCCTCAGTTAGGTGAAAAGTATTCATTATGCAAAAGAAAGTAAATAAGATGCACTTATGGCAGCAAATTTTCCAATCCTGGAGCTCGCTTTTTGTTGTTGTGTTCAGCTTCTTCAGTGATTCTGTTTTTATCTCATCAGTGGGGACAAAACGACGTCTTTTCCCGCTTCTCTTCAGCCTTGGAGAAAGAAGTCACAGAGGGCCATGTCCGGTGAATATAGGGGCTGAGGCAACATAACAGTTTTTTTTTAGGTGTGGGTAGGAGCATTATCGTGATGCAGTTTTCATGAGTGGTTTTGCCATAGTTCTGGTCTTTTCTTCGGATTGTTTCATACAAATGGTCCATAACTTCTAGATAGTATTCCTTATTGACCGTACGACCTTACTCATGATGCACTATCCCATTGCAATAGAAGAAAACAGTGGGAAGAACCTTCACATGTGATGGAACTTTTCAATTTTTTTTTTTTTGTCACATCAAGCAGTTTCCATGGGGACAGTTGGACCTCTGTTTCAATGCCATATGTGTATGCCCATGTTACATCACCTGTTACAACCTTCTCCAGAAGTTCTGCATCATTGTCAGCTTCATTGAGCAATTCCTGAGCAATGTCTACATGAAGTCGTTTCTGGTCAAAATTCAACAATTTTGGAACAAACTCAACGCTGCTACGCATTTCATGCACAAAACATCTCAAAAAATTGATGGCACGAGCCCAAGGATATGCTGCCATCACCAGCAACCTCTCTGATGGTGATTTGGCTATTTTCCAGAACCATTTTATTTACTTCTTCCAAATTTTCTTCAGCAATTGTTGTGCTACAGTGCCCAGGGTGGTCATCTTCATCTTTCTGACCCTCTTTCAAATGCTTACACCACTTGTAAACTGGTGTCTTACTCATAGTAGTTTCATCAAAAGCCACAGTCAACATTTTGAATGCGGTGCTGCACTTTACTCCATTTCTCGAGCAAAATTTAATGCAAGTTCTTTTATCCATCTCTTTTGAAAGTAAACATTCATTGAGCATTCGCAAACACCCACAGAACCTTTTTGACTGTCAACAATAAGCTAAATAGTCAAAACAGCTGAAAATGCAAACATACATCAGGAACATAATTCTGAAAATCGGATATATAAAGCCCGCAAAATCAAAAAATTGCCATTACTTTTTTAATCACAGCTCATATGTATGTGTGTCTGTATAGGTAATAATGAAAGCTGGAGAACTGGCAATACCTATGAGTTGATATTTCCATCATAGTTGGCTATCCAAAGAGTCCAGACCGTGAACTGCTGCACGTATTGGATCTACGAGGTCTTTCCCTGTACCCATGAGTTTTCTTTTCAGGCATTCATGTAAAATGTGCTTCAGTATTTGTTCAGCAATCACACAGGTCATCATTGGTAATTCACCATGTGTGTCATGTTGCTATGGTCATGGTGTAGTAAGTTCTGATACAGTTGAGGGAACTCCATATTTATTTTGGTTGGTTTGCTTCCTGAGGTTGGCTGGTCAGATCTGGTTTACCTAACTTCTTATGACCATGGAAGGACGTCCACTGATTTCTCGATTCGTCTCTTGGATTATAGCTTTCTGAGGCAAGTTGGACATTGTTTACTCAGACTGGTCCTCCAGATTTTAGTCTGGTGCACTGTAAGTTATTCAATGCTTCATGAACTGGTAAAGCTCAGGATGTTTTTAGTTTCATCCATTGTCATCGGGGATTACGAGGAACAATATTGGTGAGTAACGGATTACGAGGGACAATACTGGTGAGTATTGACAGCCTTGGAATGCGTTTGGATTTGAGAGTTCCTGTCGTGATGCACATTTAGATGGATATATATTTTGAAACTTCCTGGCAGATTAAAACTGTGGGCCCGACCGAGACTCGATCTCGGGACCTTTGCCTTTCACGGGCAAGTGCTCTACCATCTGAGCTACCGAAGCACGACTCACGCCCGGTACTCACAGCTTTACTTCTGCCAGTACCTCGTCTCCTACCTTCCAAACTTTACAGAAGCTCTCCTGCGAACCTTGCAGAACTAGCACTCCTGAAAGGAAGGATATTGCGGAGACATGGCTTAGCCACAGCCTGGGGGATGTTTCCAGAATAAAATTTTCACTCTGCAACAATGTGTGCGCTGATTTTGAAACTTCCTGGCAGATTACGAGGCAGGAGATGAGGTACTAGCGGAAGTAAAATTGTGAGAACAGGTCGTGAGTCGTACTTGGGGAGCTCAGTTGGTAGAGCACTTGCCCGCGAAAGGCAAAGGTCCCGAGTTCGAGTCTCGGTCCGGCACACAGTTTTAATCTGCAGGAAGTTTCTACATACAAGTAGAAAAGTTGATATTAAATACTGTATCTACTTTCCTGTTTTTTCTCTGATTGTTTCTTACACTTATATCTAGTTTCTCGTAGTTTGCCTCACACTGTATTTTTTACAGTCTTTTCCCCTATCAGTTTTTCAGTTGCAAACAATAAGGTGACATAAGCGCTAAATGATTTATTGTACAGGATAGTGGAAAATTTATTATATTTTGTATTGCTTCTCTCCATGCATCCCTTCTAAGTTTCTGCAGTATTAAGTTTCCTCTTATTTTAAACTGTTTTCTGTCTCTGCTCTGTTTGTGTAGATCATATAATTTTTTTCTGATATAACAACCATTATTTCCTGTTTTTTGTAGATATACATTGTCAACTGGTATACCTGGTCCACATTTGTTGTTGTTGTGGTCTTCAGTCCTGAGACTGGTTTGATGCAGCTCTCCATGCTACTCTATCCTGTGCAAGCTTCTTCATTTCCCAGTACCTACTGCAACCTACATCCTTCTGAATCTGCTTAGTGCATTGATCTCTTGGTCTCCCTCTACGATTTTTACCCTCAACGCTGCCCTCCAATGCTAAATTTGTGATCCCTCGATGCCTCAGAACATGTCCTACCAACCGATCCCTTCTTCTAGTCAAGTTGTGCCACAAACTTTTCTCCCCAATCCTATTCAATACCTCCTCATTAGTTACGTGATCTACCCACCTTATCTTCAGCATTCTTCTGTAGCACCACATTTCAAAAGCTTCTATTCTCTTCTTGTCCAAACTAGTTATCGTCCATGTCTCACTTCCATACATGGCTACACTCCATACAAATACTTTCAGAAACGACTTCCTGACACCTAAATCTATATTCGGTGTTAACAAATTTCTCTTCTTGAGAAACGCTTTCCTTGCCATTGCCAGTCTACATTTTATATCCTCTCTACTTCGACCATCATCGGTTATTTTACTCCCTAAATAGCAAAACTCCTTTACTACTTTAAGTGTCTCATTTCCTAATCTAATTCCCTCAGCATCACCCGACTTAATTTGACTACATTCCATTATCCTCGTTTTGCTTTTGTTGGTGTTCATCTTATATCCTCCTTTCAAGACACTGTCCATTCCGTTCAACTGCTCTTCCAAGTCCTTTGCTGTCTCTGACAGAATTACAATGTCATCGGCGAACCTCAAAGTTTTTACTTCTTCTCCATGAATTTTAATACCTACTCCGAATTTTTCTTTTGTTTCCTTTACTGCTTGCTCAATATACAGATTGAATAACATCGGGGAGAGGCTACAACCCTGTCTCACTCCTTTCCCAACCACTGCTTCCCTTTCATGCCCCTCGACTCTTATAACTGCCATCTGGTTTCTGTACAAATTGTAAATAGCCTTTCGCTCCCTGTATTTTACCCCTGCCACCTTCAGAATTTGAAAGAGAGTATTCCAGTCAACATTGTCAAAAGCTTTCTCTAAGTCTACAAATGCTAGAAATGTAGGTTTGCCTTTTCTTAATCTTTCTTCCAAGATAAGTCGTAAGGTCAGTATTGCCTCACGTGTTCCAACATTTCTACGGAATCCAAACTGATCTTCCCCGAGGTCGGCTTCTACCAGTTTTTCCATTCGTCTGTAAAGAATTCGCGTTAGTATTTTGCAGCTGTGACTTATTAAACTGATAGTTCGGTAAGTTTCATATCTGTCAACACCTGCTTTCTTTGGGATTGGAATTATTATATTCTTCTTAAAGTCTGAGGGTATTTCGCCTGTCTCATACATCGTGCTCACCAGATGGTAGAGTTTTGTCATGACTGGCTCTCCCGAGGCCATCAGTAGTTCTAATGGAATGTTGTCTACTCCCGGGGCCTTGTTTTGACTCAGGTCTTTCAGTGCTCTGTCAAACTCTTCACGCAGTATCTTATCTCCCATTTCATCTTCATCTACATCCTCTTCCATTTCCATAATATTGTCCTCAAGTACATCGCCCTTGTATAAACCCTCTATATACTCCTTCCACCTTTTTGCTTTCCCTTCTTTGCTTAGAACTGGGTTTCCATCTGAGCTCTTGATATTCATACAAGTGGTTCTCTTCTCTCCAAAGGTCTCTTTAATTTTCCTGTAGGCAGTATCTATCTTACCCCTAGTGAGACAAGCCTCTACATCCTTACATTTGTCCTCTAGCCATCCCTGCTTAGCCATTTTGCACTTCCTGTCGATTTCATTTTTGAGACGTTTGTATTCCTTTTTGCCTGCTTCATTTACTGCATTTTTATATTTTCTCCTTTCATCAATTAAATTCAATATTTCTTCTGTTACCCAAGGATTTCTATTAGCCCGCGTCTTTTTACCTACTTGATCCTCTGCTGCCTTCACCACTTCATCCCTCAGAGCTACCCATTCTTCTTCTACTGTATTTCTTTCCCCCATTCCAGTCAATTGTTCCCTAATGCTCTCCCTGAAACTCTCTACAACCTCTGGTTCTTTCAGTTTATCCAGGTCCCATCTCCTTAAATTCCCACCTTTCTGCAGTTTCTTCAGTTTCAATCTGCAGTTCATAACCAATAGATTGTGGCCAGAATCTACATCTGCCCCAGGAAATGTCTTAGAATTTAAAACCTGGTTCCTAAATCTCTGTCTTACCATTATATAATCTATCTGAAACCTGTCAGTATCTCCAGGCTTCTTCCATGTATACAGCCTCCTTTCATGATTCTTGAACCAAGTGTTAGCTATGATTAAGTTATGCTCTGTGCAAAATTCTACAAGGCGGCTTCCTCTTTCATTCCTTCCCCCCAATCCATATTCACCTACTATGTTTCCTTCTCTCCCTTTTCCTACTGACGAATTCCAGTCACCCATTACTATTAAATTTTCGTCCCCCTTCACTACCTGAATAATTTCTTTTATCTCGTCATACATTTCATCTATTTCTTCATCATCTGCAGAGCTAGTTGGCATATAAACTTGTACTACTGTAGTAGGCATGGGCTTTGTGTCTATCTTGGCCACAATAATGCGTTCACTATGCTGTTTGTAGTAGCTAACCCGCACTCCTATTTTTTTATTCATTATTAAACCTACTCCTGCATTACCCCTATTTGATTTTGTATTTATAACCCTGTAATCACCTGACCAAAAGTCTTGTTCCTCCTGCCACCGAACTTCACTAATTCCCACTATATCTAACTTTAATCTATCCATCTCCCTTTTTAAATTTTCTAACCTACCTGCCCGATTAAGTGATCTGACATTCCACGCTCCGATCCGTAAAACGCCAGTTTTCTTTCTCCTGATAACGATGTCCTCTTGAGTAGTCCCCGCCCGGAGATCCGAATAGGGGACTATTTTACCTCCGGAATATTTTACCCAAGAGGACGCCATCATCATTTAATCATACAGTAGAGCTGCATGTCCTCGGGAAAAATTACGGCTGTAGTTTCCCCTTTGCTTTCAGCCGTTCGCAGTACCAGCACAGCAAGGCCGTTTTGGTTAATGTTACAAGGCCAGATCAGTCATGACTTGTATTAATTGTTTATTATTTGTCAGTTCTGTTTGTTGATGTGTCTACTTGTGCCTAAGTGTTCATTCAGATGATTCTGAATGTGTCATCCATTTTGATCTATCATTTGTTGTGCTATGATCTATTTTATTTACTCATGGTAGATTCACCGAGCAAGGTGAATTTATGGTAAAATACTAGACGGCATTTAAAAGGACCAGAGTACAAATTATAGTCCGACCATCCAGAATTTGGTTTGTTTTCAACTGTTTCCTTGTATCACTTTGTCTTAATGACCATTTCGTCACTCTGCAGCGGAGTGTGCGCTGTGAGTACCGGGCGCGAGTCGTGCTTCGGTAGCTCAGATGGTAGAGCACTTGCCCGCGAAAGGCAAAGGTCCCGAGTTCGAGTCTCGGTCAGGCACACAGTTTTAATCTGCCAGGAAGTTTCATATCAGCGCACACTCCGCTGCAGAGTGAAAATCTCATTCTGAAGATATATATATTTTGTTGACATTGCTACTTTTACTCTAAACAGGAGAACAGGATACACAAGTGCTTGGGTTGTAGTTCTTATGGTGTTTGCATTAGATCCACAGCTAGCACCTGTCAGTGTCCTTAATATATTATTTCTGTATTTTAGCTCCCATTCTGTTAGTGCTAGGTGTTTTGTAAATGTCAGGGATCTGTCTAGACCATCATCACTCAGTTACTGTTACTATTGGTGTAAACAATGAACTAACCAACCTAATAGTCTGCAAACCATCTCCTTTCTTAATTGTAGTATTGACCGAGGTGTGTAAAATCATAAGAGGAGCTACAATAATCTGTTCTTGAAATTTTGCAGTTCTTGACAAATGAGGCTGGTTAGTGGCCTGCAGCCATACTTGCTCTTCTCATATGGTTCTCTGTGTGGCATTTCATGGATGATTTTGTTCACATGTCCAAAAGATTGGACAGCACTTACACATAATTAAGGTGAAGAAACCAACTGATCACTTCAGTCCAGATGCACACCATGATTGAACTCTTATGGGAATTGGTGAAATGCTGTGTGTAATGAGGATAATGGGCAAAGGGCACCACATATGTAGTGTAAGATAAGTTGAGAATTTGGGTTTGACAAGTGGTGTGCTAGAGTAGTCTGTGCAGCTGCAATGATCATTGTGTCCGTATGGTGCAGTGGTCAGTGCATCTGTCTAGTAAGCAGGAGACCCGGGTTCAAATCCCAATTCAGGACAAATTTGCAATTTTCCCCATTGATTTAAATCAACACCCACTAGCAGCTAATGTCAGTAATTTATTTGTGTTTTAAAAACTGATAATTCTGTAAGGCCATGTGCCAAAATAATTATGAGGGATAATCATAAATTTTAATTATAACATCAATAAATCTTTATTTTCTTTGTTTGCATGCACATTTGCCGTCCTATCACACATTGAAATCCCTGCACCATAGCATGCAACTAGAGGAGCTAAAATGAGAATACTTAACCCGCCGATAAAGTGAAGTATCATGTGATAATTCATTTTCTACAACTGAAAGGGAGAAAACACTGCAGCAATCCATGCTGCATTGGTGGAAGTGTAATACAACTATGCACCACACTAGACTCTGAATGCTGAAGAATTAAATGGCAGACAATATCTCTGTGACTAACCGGATATCACAAGAGAAGTGGAGCCCTTGGCACTAGAACATCACAATCGAAGTAATGGTGCAAAAAAATGTGACAATCAGTTTTAAGCATCTTGCATAACATTTCAAACGTGACAAAGGTCACTGCGCACTGGGTTATACGACTTTCACATCCATTCAAAAAGCCCGTGGGACCAAGGCAGCAGCATAAACATTGTAGCCGTCATATACCAATCAAGATGTGTTAAAGCTACCTAATCACCATCTATGACTGCTGGGTGTATCACTATGACTCCAAGACAAAGGAGTAACAGAGCAATGCAAATGAGTGGATTCACCACCGCCAAAAACTATGAAGACTCAGCCATCATTGGGCAAGGTGATATTGAGTGTTATCTGTCAATGCCATTGTGTAGTACAAATTACCCCAGGAGAATAATACTGAAATATTGTGATGAGGTTACAGGAGCCTCTCAAAATGAAGCATTGCAGGAACCTGTCTGAAAAGGTGTGTTTGCTCAATCTGTACAGGAAACAGTCAGAGATGCTACATCTCTGGGGTATCAAATTTTGCCTCACATCCCTATTCTCCCGACATGGCACCAACTGACGTCTTCCTCTTTCCTAGGATGAAGAAACCATTGTCAGACACACATTTCCAGAATGACAGGAAGGTGATGCATTTCCTGAAGAGCCAAAATGCATAATTCTACAACTGAGGTCTCCGCCATGCCATCCATCTTCAGGAAAATGTGTTGGATTGACAGGTGATTACATAAAGAAGGACTGACACCATCACCAAGTTTTGTGTTCACAGCTTGATTTTTTTAAAACTGATGATTAAAATTTTATGAGTACCCCTCATAATGAGGCTTTGGCAAGATACTCATGTGGAAAATGGAATGGTGCAGTAAATGCAGCAGACCTCATACTAGGATCAATACGGTAACAAAGAGGCAGCCATCGATAACATGTGAGATACGAGAATAAATAAAGAACCATAAACTGGGGTGAATAGGGACACTTTTGTGTTTCTTTTGTTATTCCTGATCAATAAATTACTTCTGTAGGGAAGGTAACATTTTTATATTCTGTAATATTGCTCATGCTATCCATGCCATATAAAGAAAATCTATTCTCCTTTTTCCTCTACAAATATATATTTCTTTTGTTTGTCCCCCTAGTCCTGTGTGAAAAGGGACAGGCATTTGTTTATTATTGTGTTCCCTATCCAAAAGTCTCGTGGGGTCTATAGGGACATAATTTTCTTTAAGACTTGATAATAAGTATGGAAGTACAAATGAACTTTTGTTTATTTTAAACTGATAACTATAATTTTTACAATACAATTTACTATTATACAAATCAGGGGTAACACAAAATTAGCAAACTGATTAATGAAACAAATCAGTCATTACAGAAATGAGTTTGGCTTGAAGGTGTAACAGTAGTTCTTCAAAATGCCAAAAATATTAGCTTTTAAGAAAACACAATTATCGGGCACATCAGGAAAAACAAACACATCTGAGCACTTGTTTGACAGGTAAAGAAATATTCCACTGTATTTTCCATTTTCCTTATCAATTTGAAGAACCTTTCCAATGAACACCTTCAGGCACCCATCATAAGAAAACTTCATCTTAACCCAGTCTCCTTCCTTTAAATTGTTTATCTCATCATCTGCAGTGGCTGCAGCACCGTTTTGTGCATCTTCTACAGAAGAATCTAGATCAACTGGAATAGTTTCTTCACCGTCAGATAATTGTTCTGTGTCATCTACACTGGTTTTCTGGAAGTCTGCTAGAGTAACACTGCAACCAATTGGGACATTCAGTCTCTCTTTCCAACATCTTGTCTGCTCTGTTTCATCATTCTTGTAGAGCTTTACTTTCAAGAATTCTGTCAGATTGACTGTTGCAGAGGCTGGGGCAGCAGTTCATGTTTCTTCATGTTCAATTGGTAAGTTGTCAAGTACTTTCTTCCAGTTAAGAGGAAATATAACTGCCTTTCGAAAACCACTTTGGATATTATCTTTCAACATTTCTTCCATTAAATTTAATGTTTCCTTCGTATGAGAAGGAATATACTTTTTATCAAATGCTCTGCTTTTGACATTTGCTTTGGATTTGCTATTCTCAAGAATTTTTCTCCAGCTTATTCTGAGTGGTCGGAATAGGGCAACATCTAATGGCTGTGTCAAATCCGTCAAATTTGCAGGAAGGAATACAAACAAGATGTTATTTTCCTCACACAGCCTGACAACTGTTGGAGATAAGTGAGAACTTAAATTGTCACCTATCACAAGCTTCCTTCTCTCAAATCGACGACAGTATTATAACTCTCTGTAACCATCCATCCAGCTCTACTTACTGTGGTTGTAGAAGGCAACTGTCCACAAGTCATACATATATGCTGATTTGTTGATTACATTGGGGGGGGGGGGGGGGGGGTAGCAACATCCCAGAAGCACATGCTGCAAACATGAAAGATACACTAGACTTGCTTATCACCCTCTCTGGGTATTTGCACCCTCTTTTAAAAATAAGTTTGTGTCAGCCTGGGTCATCAGAGAGTGCAGACTTGTCATAGTTTATAATCAGATGTGATGGTACAGGCTCCTTTTATTATTATGGCATGAGCTGAGAGTGTTCAGCATTGTGTCCAGTCAGGAAGTCAAGTGCCCACTCATTCCTAGATATGTTGTCTTTAAATTTAGTGCCTTCTCTGTCCAAGTGATATTTTATGAAGCAACCCAAGTCAAAGGCACTTAAAAGATAGCCCTAATCTGCACAAATTAAAAGGCGTTCACCAAGTTCTTGTTCAAGATGATCTGGAAGACAAGTCTGACCACCTTTCTTTTGGAACTCAATATTTCCAGCAGGTGTCTCTCTTACTTGCTTCATATAACAGTTTAGGGCTGGCTTAGAAATTTCAATTTTTTTTCTGCTTCCCTTGTGGACATTTCTGGAGTAACTGCCTGCATTATCATCTTCTCATCAACAGGACGATGTACGTTCGGTCGAGGGTCACTTTTGTGTGTCCTAGACATCGTGAATCACGGGAAAGAGGTTAACACTGAGGTTAGGTTTTAAAAATAAAGTTTGTCTGTCATTTTAATTACATATGTTTAAGCTAAATATGTTACCAGAACTACTTTTGGTATTTTTCATATTGTCCCTACTCACCCCAATAGAACTATACAAATGCTACTTAAAAACAAATTAAATGGTTGCTTTCAGAATGAAGATAAGTAAACATTTATTATATATAAATACTCACCAAATTAATTGAACTGAGAGTCTAACTGCAACAACACGTCAATCCAGACACCAGATAGCATCAAACAACATTTTAAAATGTATAAAAATTTTATGCACATTACCAGCAGATTAAAATGTCTACCAACATGATAAAAAATAAAAACACAATTTTGGTGTCAAAACAACTTGTAGATAACAGAATGGCCATCTTAATTGCACTGGTCCCAACACATACACAAAAACACAAGTCAGAGGTTTCATTTGATTAAATTTTTCCAGTTTGTGTCCCTATTCACTCCAGTTTACAGAAACAACACAAATGTTGAAAGTGAAAACACAGAAATGAAATTAACTATAAATGTATAAATGACAAAGAAGAATGCAGAATGATGTAGATGCTGAACATACACTAAAAAAATAAAAAAGTATTTTATAGTGCTAAGGAATGCAGCGACCAGTGATTAAAGAGGTAAGTGGGTAATGGAAACAGAAACTGAAGCAGGTAGATAGACAGATTACATGAGGATACTTTATAGCTGCTCAGAAGAAATTAGGCCGTATCAAAATAAGGATACAGGTCAAGAAGATGATAGAAGAGATTCAATCCTTATATCTGAAATTCAAGAAGCTTTGCACGACAGCACAGGTACAGCCATGGGACGTATAAAGTTTTCGATGTTGGAAGAACTTTGTGAGAGGTTCAGATCTAGTTCTGTTGAATGACGACGATATCAATCTCCACTTGAGAAACAATATAATCAAGTTGCGGTTACTAGTATATAATCAATTGTTTTTGCCAAGGCTTACCTATGTACTGAAACATGCCTGATACAAATCAGGATATTTAAAAGGATCACCTGTAACAGTTTGAAATCGTGCTGAATTTTCTTTTATATTGTGTTCTCAGTCAGGTATATTATGAGAAAAAAAAGTTCATTCATTTTGTGTGCATGGTGTAAAAATATTAAGTTTTAAGCAATTATTTACAGATTATAATTATTGTAAGGATTTTGCACAGTAATAATGAATTACTTATTGTTTTCAATTAAGAAAATATATATATTTAAAAAAGAGGAGGAGGAGGAGGAAGGGAGGGAGAGGGGGGAGGGGGGGGGAGAGAGAGAGAGAGAGAGGGGGGGGGAGAGAGAGAGAGAGAGAGAGGGGGGGGGGGGGGAGAGAGAGAGAGAGAGAGAGAGATATATATATATATGAATGCAACACACAAAAAACAATAAAATAAATATAAGTAACATCAATAATTAGAACAATAATGAATGTTTAGTTATTTTAATTGGTTATGTTGAAAATACTCCATCAGCACACTGCGTACAGTTTATTTTACAAAATTGGTATTTCAGAAACCAACTTTATTACACATGGATATATGAGGCTTTAAAACTGCTTTAATTTATGTTTTAATAAAAGTTTTCATTTTTCAAAATTAGTTAATGGTGGTGGGGTATTTTGCAAAATTTCAAATTATTACAAAAGCTGATTATACAGTTTTCAAGAATTTTATTTACATATCAACTTTTATATGAAAAACATTTTTTATTTATCATTATTTTGGAGATATTCCTTCTAAACCTAATATAACAAATGACCTTTCGGGGTGTGTTTTACCCCTTTAAAGTGAAATTGGGGGGGGGGGGGGGGGGGGGAAGAAAAACACATTGCATTATTTTCCCCTCTGTGCACACCTGTCAAGTTTCATCAAGATCATTTATTTACACTTGGGAATGTTCGCTTGTGAGTCAAAATAAATGAGTAAACTATCAAATACATAAGACTATCTTTATTTAACCAAAAATTCTATCATTTACATAAGCAACAAATATTTCAAATTTTTCGCTAGGTCTACTATCTCTGCTAGTTCACATACATGATAACATTTTGACTGAATCTACTGATCATTAAATAAATGTATTTCCACAAACATTTGAAAACATACATCACATTCATCTGTACAAAACAAACATTATTTGTAAAACAGGAAACCACTAACATCAGCAACAAATGTTTCGAAGTTTTCCCTGAACTTCTTTTTTTCTTGACGGTCCATGTTCAGTGAAGCACTTTGGGTCAGCTTTTCGAAAGCAATTCTTAATCTGTCAGCACTTCCTTCATCTGCCTGGGAATTCAATGCTTTCTGAACAACAACTTGATATTCATCCTAAAAATGATGAATTGTATTGTATTACCACAAATACTTGAAAAATACAGTTATAGTACCAGGTAAGAAAAACAAGAATGGGAAAGCCTGGGTTGGGTCTAGACAATATTATAGCTGAGGCAGTGAGTGGGGAGTAGTCACGTAAAGTAGTAATGATTTTTGCTCAGCTCTGAAATCTGAAATGAAGGAAGGAAGGAAGGAAGGAAATGGATTGTGATTGAGGATACAAAGGGACAAGAAGAGGATACAAACATAAGAGCAGCAACAGTTACTATAGATGCAAATGGGGAAAAGGCAAGGGAGGAAATGGAGACCTAATAGAGGGAGACTGTTAACAAACATGGTTGGAGGTATGCATCATTTTATGCAAGTATGGCAATCAACTGTCTACTTGTAAGATTTTTGTCACAAATGTGTAGTAAAGAACTAGCCTGACCACCCAACAGTTTCAGGGTTTGCTTCTCAGCAAAGTTTGATCAATTTCATCAGATGCTCCATAAACTGAACTTCAAACCCTTTGGTCCCACGACCTCCAGGCATCAATCTCCACTACTCACTTTAATCCACAATGTTCACCTTCCAATGCCCCCCCCCCCCCCCAAAAAAAAAAAAAAAAAAAAAAAAAAAAAAAAATAAATAAATAAATAATTAAATAAATAAATAAATAAAATAAAATCAGCTTCAGTTCTACTACAGTTCTCAATGTCTCATATGTTGCTTACAATTTTAATTTTGGAGTACACATATCATTATCATTCTTTGACCCTTTCTTGATTCTTTGACCGCTTCTACATTGATTTTTAAGCAATTTCCCTCTGTTCTGTCCCTTTCTTCTTCTTACTGCAAACAACCTACTGTATTTACTCGAATCTAAGCTGTACCTGAAAAATGAGACTCAAAATCAAGGGAAAAAAAAAATTTCCCGAATCTAAGCCGCACCTGAAATTTGAGACTCGAAATTCAAGGAGAGAGAAAAGTTTTAGACTGCACCTCCAAATCAAAACAAAGTTGGTTCATTGTAACATGAGACACAATTTAGGTCGAATGGATGAAGATACAGCTACAGTAGCTTGGATCGAGTCGTAAGCTTAGCAGTTAAGCTTTACCAAGTAGCCATTGCTATGTGTCAGGCACTCTGCATGTATTTGTATGAGTACCCTTCCTTTTTCACCTGCTTCGTCTGGTTTAAATCGATTGCTTATTTTGCTTTGATCTGATAAATGCCGTTCTCATTTTATAGGTGTTTACGTCACTCTAAGCTGAAACTGCATTGTTGTAATGTGTCATGCATTGTTTGTCGCATTCTGATAATGAGTGTTTACTACCTGTCGCCGCGCGCTGCATGGCTTGCTCTTGTGTGTGCTACCGTGGCTTACAATTAAAAAAAAGAGAGAGAGAGGAATTGTCTCATAGGCGAAACAATGGCTAGAGATTATATTTGTTGTTACTTAAACTGCTGCTTTATTTGATAATGATCAACAAGAACCAAGTAATAGACTGCGTGCGTATGATAGATGTTCTGAACGAGAGTTTAGCGAAAAATTTTCTCCGTTTGAAAATCTTTGCAGACGCCTCTTTAGTACATTACATTCTGCACAGAAATTAGAGTCGTCTTAGATTTTAAAATCTAGTCAGTTGCTGTGCTTCATTTCTGATTGTATCACTATTCAGCATAAAAATAATATGAATATAAACATGACATGATATGTATATTCTTCCACGTTTGCTGTTGTCTCACCCTAGTTTCGTAGTTTATTAGGCAGACTGGATTTACATGAGATAGCAGCAAACACGAAAGAATACATGGCATAATGTTTACATTCTTCTACCTTTTCTTTTAATTTATTTACTGATGCAGAGGTTTTGGCGCCAGTATTTATCTTTGAGTCTGTAAAGCATGCCTGTGTAGCGCCACATATATTCGACGGCAGAAGTTAGTTGTGGCGGCACCTACCAACAATTTTCAGAACTTCCGATTGCTTTGCACTCGATTCTAAGCCGCAGGTGGTTTTTTGGATTACAAAAACCGGGATAAAAGTGCGGCTTAGATTCGAGTAAATATGGTACAGTTACACCTGCCTGTACCTGTGAGAGCTGTCACTGTCCATGTACTCACATCATCCTATCCTGCTGTCAGCTAGTCTCTCCATCCCCCTCTCAAGAAGGGTAGTCTTGAGCAGTTCTGACTATAAAGAACATATTTCATAAATACAATTGTATGCATCTCAAATACTCTTGTCCTGGCAGGAATTAAATGAATTTGGAAACCCTTGCTCCTATTTATATTATTTGTGCATTTTATTTTGGAAAAATAACATGATTTCTTTAGTTTCAACCCACATCAAGGATGCTATCTTTGGCATAAAGTAAGTCAAACCAGCAGCCGTATCAGCCAAAACGAAGAATTCTAATCCTTTAGAAAAGCTTGGAAATTCTTTTCCCTCAAAAATGGAACTGATGAGATCGAAAGACCACAACTGTGAATAACTGCTTTATTCACATTTAGTGATTTGCTGACTTTTTCATACATCTGAAAGGCAAAAGGAATTACGATACACATTGAACTATATCCTAAGGCAGATCACTAGTCCCATCTATGTCCTTAATGTGAAAAAAGCATTAGTTAACGGAATCTAAATGCAGTAGAACGACCAAAGTAACTTAAGTGCTCTTATCTTTCAACCCTTCAAGCTGTTATTTTCCATATGTGCACCTAGCCTACTGGCAGTAGCTGATACGGCCAGCTGGTACAGGAATGCAGAACATAGTGTTTTAGTGAAATTGCTCTAAGGTGGGAATTATTTGTAGAAAATTAATTAAATTTTCAGGAATTGTTAACAATACATCTTCATTTTAATTAAACATACATTTTCAGTGCAGTGTATCTCGAAACAAAGTCCTACACCACAGTCCTTGCACCAGAACGATGTTTCCTTTCATTTTCCTGTAGCATACTGTGCCTCTCTTGTAGGATTTATCCTCTTGTCTGTGGGTGGGATCTTCTCAATGAAATGCCTTGCTGCGAGACATTTAGGCATAGCATTTGAAGGCCACCCACATTGAGGTGAAGCTACACTCTTCCTGCAAATTTCCAGCAGTTCTGACATGAGAAGCAACCTGTAATTTACATGCATTTCTTTCTTTGTCTTTTGACTGACTTTATAAATAATAAATGCATTATGCACTGCAATATTCACCAGCTAACCAAATGTTTCCATATATTACTTTACACTTTTCCTCCTTTCCACGAAAAAAGGTGGTTCTTTCTGACCCTTTAGATCTACACAACCTATAAAAGAAAAGTATTCTTTAATGCCACTTTTGATTGCTGTACCAACTATATCATTACAGAATGCTAAAATAAAGGCCATCTGTTTTTCGTCCATCACTTTCAGTACCATAACACCCTGTGAGTGATATGCTACCAGTTCACCTTTCTTGAATCTTGCATTTTTCAAGGTATCATGTATCTTCTTATTCAGTCAAAGTGTGTCAGTGACTTTCATACCTCTTTCCTTCAAAAAGTGACACAAATGCACGTTGTTTTATTAGTTGTCCATCCAGAGCATATGGCTTATGTTGAGAAGAGGCTCAACAAGTTTTACTACAGTCTGACTTGTTTTAAGAGTATCTGCAGAAGGAAACTTCATTTCTGTCTCTGTGGGGCTTCCCGTATAAATAATAAATTGCTATAAATATCATGTCGATGTTTCAGAGATGTCATAGGACTTCATTCCAAATGGTGCTGCTTTTAGAGGTAGGTAAGTTTTTCTTGCCAACCTTCTTTTCCATCACATAAAAGGTCCATCCGCAGAAATTTTACCCCATGTTATATGAATTTTTAAAGGATTCATCCAAATGCTGAATGACTGATCCCCACTTGAACAATCTTTTATTCCTCTCAAATGCATGCAGGTCCTCATTGTTTACAGAATAAAGGAATCTACAAAGTAACTCAAATTTGTCTTGGTGCATATTCTGGTAAATAGTTGGCACATTCAGAAGTCAATGTTTGCTGAAATAAGATTTTATGGATGATTTCTGACTATTTCCCCATCAACGTATGCAGGGGAAAAAAAAAAAAAAAAAAAAAAAAAAAAAAAAAAAAAAAAAAAAAAAAAAAAAAAAAAAAAAAAGCTCATCTGCATCAACATGTACCCAGTTACAAAGCCTAGAATGTGACGTATAACAGCCTGTTTCTGAATAAAAACTGCAGCAAAACAGTTAGTTTCATTCAGGATTGTTTCTACAATTGACTCACCAAAATGCAGCTCGAATGCTTCAGCAGCAGAATTTACTTATTTCATTGGTCCACATTTACCAACAAATGGTATTTTCAAAGGCACAGTAAGAGCTGTCAACTACTTCTCACTTTCAGTCTTCTTCATGTCGCAGAACTTTTTCGATCTCATCCTCACTATCCACTGTTTCTTTTTCAGTTGTTTAGGCATTTGTTCCAGTCAGTCAGTATCAATGTCATCATCAATATCTAGATCACTTCCATTGTTACTTATGCTAATTCACTCATTCATCAGCTCACTAAGAATCACAAGACTCTGCTATGATGTAACACTGCATGAAGTATTTGGCTGTATCGTTTCACGTTAGTATCACTCAGACTGTAAGATTCAACACTTGATTTCATCAGACATTCCCACTTTCTACTGAAGATCTTTAAGGTGAGTCTGCACAGATATGTCTACAATGAGCTGACAAAGTAGTATTGCCCATCATTAACCATCAGCAGAGCAATACAGTTTTACCTGCGAGACTGCAACTGGTGAGTACATGGTCAGGATACTGCCAGTGTGGATGCTCACAGCATGCGAGTACATACTAAGGCTACAAGCTTGAGGGTTAATAAGGAAATATAATGAGCTCTGCACAACTTGAATGTGACTGATAAAGAAGATGCATACTGAAATTATTGCTCCTATCAGCTTAGAAACAGTGAAAGCCAAATTTTACATAACTAGTTTTCTTTTCAGATGTTTGCTTGCATTTCTGTTTCTTTGCAAACAGCATTCTCATTTCTTGTGCCAGTGCAGAAATAGTGACAGCAAAATTTATTATATGTATAGCAATTATCTAAAATGGATCTAAAATGTAGACTGGCAATGGCAAGGTAAGCGTTTCTGAAGAAGAGAAATTTGTTAACATCGAGTATAGATTTAAGTGTCAGGAAGTCATTTCTGAAAGTATTTGTATGGAGTGTAGCCATGTATGGAAGTGAAACATGGACGGTAAATAGTTTGGACAAGAAGAGAATAGAAGCTTTCGAAATGTGGTGCTACAGAAGAATGCTGAAGATTAGATGGGTAGATCACATAACTAATGAGGAAGTATTGAATAGGACTGGGGAGAAGAGAAGTTTGTGGCACAACTTGACCAGAAGAAGGGATCGGTTGGTAGGACATGTTCTGAGGCATCAAGGGATCACCAATTTAGTATTGGAGGGCAGCGTGGAGGGTAAAAATCGTAGGGGGAGACCAAGAGATGAATACACTAAGCAGATTCAGAAGGATGTAGGTTGCAGTAGGTACTGGGAGATGAAGAAGCTTGCACAGGATAGAGTAGCATGGAGAGCTGCATCAAACCAGTCTCAGGACTGAAGACCATAACAACAACAACATAGCAATTATAAATAGTTGATAAGAAGATTATTTCACAGCCAGTACCATTTAATTGTGTATCACAGTAAAAATGTATTTTGCATTTGAGTGTCGATTATTGTGACAAACACAGCACTGTGATTTCACTTTAAAGAATTCCCACATTTATTTAATACAATCTTCTTGTTATTAATTGTCTACTATTAGGTGTTGAATAAATGCACCACCAGCTGAATACACAAACTTATGAACCAAAACGAAAATTGCTATTGAACTTAAAATTGTTGATGACCAGTAAAAGATCAGACACTTTTAGAGATGATTAAAATTTCTAACAAATGGAATAACAACAATGTGGGCAGTCGGAAACCTATTTCTGAAAGCTTGTTTATTTTTAAAAAAAAATTAGCATTAAAATGAGGACATAGTTGAAACAATCAAGAAAGACAGAACACCTCAGGTACAATGAAAATAATGAAGATAACAGCTGTTTTAGAGTGGGAAAGGAATGTGTAAACATGTAAATACATGTGAAATGATGACGTCTAGGAATGAAAAATGAATTTAAACCCAATATAAAAGACATCAAAGTAGACAAGAAAAGGAACAAAATGTACTATTCATATGGAAGAGGAAAAAAAGAATGGTGGGGAGGCAACTGAAAGGAAAAGGGGTGATCACTAATGAGAGTTCAGAACTGGTACAGAACTGCTAATTATCAAATCAAAATTACTACAGGGGGCGCTACAATCTGATTTTTCAGTTGAAATAATGGGGAACAAAGGAGGAGCCGCCATGTGTGCACTATCCACAAACAGAAAATGCCGGTGTCCTCTGGAAACATGATTAAAAAAAAGAACAGCATCCAATTCTTTTACAACTATAAATCGAAGTGAAACGAGAAAAAGAAATTATGCTTGTTGGAGTCAACCTTGACCACTGCAAGCATAAATGTGTTGAGAGAATGACTAAAAATAAACAACAAATACTGTCATAACTTTGCTGCAAATGCAAATGGGACATACTGTGCATTCAAGACGAAGGAGAAATAAGACCAGAAGGAGAGAGAATGTGCTTAGCCTTAGAATCTCCACACCCTAAATATGGCACAACAATCTTCATAAAACCTGACAGGGCCGTAACTTCAACAGACAGGACCAAATGCAATAACATCGAGTTACTAACAAACAAATGCTGCACTTTCAGTGTGACATCTATATATCAACTCCCTGGAGAAAAGATCAGCCTGACATTACAGAAAAACTTCTGTAACCAGAAAACAGCTCATAATAGAATATTTTCATAGACACAACACCATATGGGGGCTGTAAGGAAACAGATGACAATGACCATATACTGGAGCAACGGGCTAAAATAAATAACTTATTACTATCATACAATCCAAAATTACCTTGCACCTTTAAAAGGAAAATATGGCAGCATGGTTACAATCTTTTTAACTGTTTCACCAGTACAAACAGGCACAACCAGTGCTTGGGAACCACATAAAACCCTATCTCTAAAAGTAAACACAGTCCAACTGAAATCCAGACATACGATCCAGTTAGAACAACAAAAACATTTCAGAGAATGTTCCATTTTAAAAAGGCCAAATGGATACAACATGCTAAAGATTTTGATGCAGAAGTAAAGAAACTCAATCTACTACAGAGACAGTCTCATGCAGAACTACACTAATGGAAATGCTGAGTGAGGAAAAACCAAAGTAGGGATGGACATGACGCAGAGCAGCAAAATGACCTGCAACTTAATAAACTTAACTGCAACCCCAAGGTTGCCAAATAACAATCCAAAGTAACAACCAATGGGAAATCCAGTAAAAGATGTCTGAAGTCCAAAAATCAATAGATGCCCACACCAAGAATCAAATAACTTTGTTGTGCCTCTTGCCTTAAAAAAACTCGTGCTCAATATCACTCTTATGAAACCTACACAAATTGTAAGAACGAGTGATATTTAACTGCACAGTGAACCCAAAGCTCACCCCTCCAACCATCACCAGATCAGGAGAATCATTCACCAGAAAAATCTTGTCCATCACTGAACATTTAGAGGAAGGACATCAAAATGAACAAGTAACAGGACTAGCTCTGGTTGACCTAAGTTATGCATACAACACAATGAACACACACTGACCACGACAAAACTGTACAACAAATACAAAATTACCACATTATAAAAATCACTGCTCCAAAACAGAATGTTGTATGTCATTCTATAGGGCAGGAAGAGGTGACGGCAACGTCTGAAAACTGGGCTCATCCAGGATAGTGTTTTGTTGCCCTTCCCCCCACTTTCAACTTTCATAGTATACACCAATGACAAAGCACCACCAAATTTGATAATCCACTTCCTGTATGCCAATGACGTGGCAATCACAGGCGAAGGAAAGAGTTTTGAGGTGGTAGACCAGTGGAATAATAATATCAAGATAGGGACAACTGGAGTAACAAATGAGATTTCAGGAAAAAGGAAACTAGAACATAAAAAATATTGGATGACAGAAGAAATACTATAGATCTAATCCAGAAAAGGAATCAGCTCAGGAATGAAAATAATGTAGATGAATACAAAAGAATTAAAAATTACATCATAACCAAATGCAGACAAGAAAAACTGAAACAGACAAATAGCCTTGCTGAAGAGATAGAAGAAGATCACAAAAAGGGAAAACAGGACCACATTTATACAAAAATCAGAGTCCTTCAGTACAGGACAAAATCTGTAGTAGTAAAAAATAAAGAGGGAATATCACTGACACATGCTGATGAGATATGTCGTCATTGGAATTAATACCTAGAACTGTACGATGATAAAGACTTCAAGAATGAACATAATCTAACTGAACATATCAATGAATGTGAAAGAGAAGTGCAAGGTCCTCAAATCATAAGAAATTAATTTGAAAACACCCTTTGGAACCTCAAAGAAGGAAAAGCGACTGGTGTTGATGACATCCTGCAGAATTGCTGAAAAATTTAGGTAATAACATGGAAGACCAATTATGAAGAGTAATAAATGACAGATGCAAAATATGGATCATGCCAAAAGGCTTCACACAATGCAGAACCATTAGCATACCTAAAACAAGAAAGGCAACTGACTGCACCAATTATAAAACACACTCAATATTATCCCATGCCTCTAAAATACTCACTAATATAGTTAAAAGCAGGATAAAGGGAGATATAGATAAGTAGTCGTATATTGGAAAAGACCAGTTTTGAATTAGATAAGGCAGAGGAACAAGAGAAGCAAGTCTGGCCTTGCACATACTATTAGAGAGAAGGATGGATATGAATACAATAACTTTTCTTATCTCTGTTGATTTAGAAAAAGCTTTTGACGATGTGACTGGGAACTACTCTTTAGAACTATCAAAGAAATAGGATTGACTGGAAGAAAGAAGAATGGTTAATCAACTATCAGAATCAAAGCACAAAAATAAACATCGGTAAGATAGAGAAACAGGCCACAAGTACAAAAGGAGCTAGACAAGAATGTCCCCTATCCCTATATTTATTAACGTGTTCATTGAGGAAGCTATTCAAAGCATGAAGGAGAAGACAAAGGGAATAAAGCCAATGGCGAAAGGATACACTCTATTAGATTTGCTGATGACATTGTGATAGTTGCAGCCTCTGAGAAAGATATGGATAGAATGTTGCAAGTCCTATAAGACACTCTTTAACAATGGAAATGGAAAACAAACGTAATGGCAGAATGGAAAAAAATATGGGAGAAATAAAAACTAGCATAAAAATTGACGATGTCAGAACTGATCAGGTGAAACAATATTGTTATTTCAGTAGCATAATCACAGAGAACTATAGATACTTAATGGAAGTGAAGAGAGAGACTGCATTGACAAAACAGGCATTTAGGACTAAGAAAAACATTTTAAACAGCAAACATATGAATACAGATGTCAAAAAACTCATTTGCATCGAATACACTGCTGTATGGAACTGAAAGTTGGACTCTGCCTGATCAGGTGGGGCCTTATAGAAGTGGACTAAAGATTAAGTTACACCATGTTATGGCAGGCCAAGTAACTTTTGTTGTGCCGCACTGCACTTCATAGTGACAGAGATTCATGACACTATTTTTCATCAGGTCTCTGTCAACAACGGTCTGAATGTTTAACCAATTGTTCAATTCAATGACAACAGAACTCCAGTCCTTGGCCATAGAACCATTCAAGAATCACTGTGTGAACATCTTCATCACTGGAAATCGCATGGTGCAAGAACTGAACTTCTTCGGGAATCTGTTCAGCCTTAGCCAAATTGTTGCTACCATTCCTCTACACCTGGATGTGACATTCCATTTGGTCCATATACTGTCACAATGCAATTTACACATATTTTCCACAAGAATCCTTCTGCCCCACATACTTCAACCTTGGAACATGTTTCTGGTTGCTGTGCTATTTCAGTCAGACAGTGTTGTGCACTTATTATCTGAAATGCAGCAGAACTGTGTCTGCAGGTACCCAGAACATGTACTCACTTCTGACAATGTGTCTGCAGTAGCCACCAGAAAGATCGCGGGAGGCGCACATCGGCACGGCGCGTCACGGACGGTAGTTGCCGCAAGTAAGAGTCCCATCCACTAGAGGGCACGCGAGAATTCGGCCGCGACCTCTGCTGGCGGAACAACAACAACAACAACAACAACAACAACAACTCAGGCAGCACAGGCCGTGACCAGTCAATTTACATCGGGCATGCCTAGGACACAGTTCCCGGTCTACGCTATGTGAAGTGTGACGGAAAACGTGAACCGTGTTACTACACAATTGGCGACGAGTAGGGTCATTCTTTCACGTGTTGCATTGTCGTTCCGGTTTTGCAGCTTATCCACGGCATGGAGGATTTAGTGCGCGTTTTGGTTGAGCAGCAGACGGAGCTCATGACCACCATGAAACAAGTGCTTCCAGCGTTGTTCTCCACGCAGTCTGCTCCAGCGCCGTTCCCTCCTCCCTTTCCCCCGTATGACGAGATGGCAGAGGATTGGGATGCATATGAACATCGCCTTCGGCAGCATTTCCAGGTGTTTCATGTTGCCGATGCAGGGTATGACGTGTTCTTTTCTTGTCTTGGATATCTCCCTCGCTGTATCAAGTTTTGCGGCAGCTAGCACCGTTGCAGGAACCCTCGTCCTTGTCTTTTGACGCATTGTGTTCATTGCTGTCTTCATATCATTGCCGCCGCACGCATGTTGTGGCGGCTAGAGTTCAGTTCTATCAATGCAAGAAGCAGCCCCATCAGCCTTACCGGGCGTGGGCCGCTACCCTGCACGATCTTAGCCGCAAGTGTCATTTTGTCACGGAGCAGTCGTGAGAGTCATATGCCCACTTTATGGTGTGCGACGTCATTGTTCGTTCGGCCCCTGATAGGGAGGTCCAGCAACGGGCCCTGCAGTTAGAAGACCCTTCCCTTCAGGACATCCTGTCCATTACTCAATCGTATGAACTCTCACATCGCAGGCCAACAGTTGGAAGCGTGGCGCGACGTCGTGGCAGTTCAGGGCGGCACGTCCGCGTCCACTGTGTCTGGGCTGGATGACGTGCGAGTGGTACAATTCGGCCGTTACGGCCGCTCCCGCACGGCGCGTAAACAGAGTTCCGGCCGCCGGCCCCTGTTACCGTCCTGTGTGTCGTGCTATACACATCATGATCGGTCAGAGTACCCCCAGCGTTGGGCCGTTTGTCGCAAATGTAATAAAAAAGGACACATTGCTAAAGTTTGCCGCTCAGCCACGAAAGAGTCGAAGGAAGTAGGTACAGCGGACATGGACGTTGACATTCAGGAAGTTTCATCGGGCCAGGCTCCTGACGCATCGGCACACAAACTCTTTATCGAGGTGTCCGTTCGGTCGCGCCGATTACAACTGCACGTAGATACGGGCGCGGCAGTTTCTTTGTTGAATGCACAAACTTATTCTGACCTTGGGTCACCCCCGTTGGCGCCAGTTTACCGGCATCGGTTATGGTAAAAAGTTCATTCCCCTACTGGGTCAATTCACTATCGACATGAGTTACAAATCAGTCACTTGGCCTATTACTTTCATTGTTGTCAGTGATGCAAGCTCCGCTAACCTTTTTGGCTTGGATGCCTTTCAAGCTTTCGGTTTTTCTATCGCTGACACCGTACAGTTGGTCTCCAAAGACGTTCCCTATCAATCATTGGAATCTTTGATCTCTGACTTTCCGGATATCTTTGAGGAGGGCCTGGGGCGTGTTTCAGACTTTGAAGCTCACTTAACGTTGAAGGCGTCGGCTCGCCCGCGTTTTCTACGCGCGGGGCAGATCCCCTTGGCTCTCCGCACTCAGGTAAAAGAAGAGCTAGACCGGCTGACAGCCCTAGGGGTCGTTCTTCCCATTTCTTCTAGTGAGAGAGCTTCGCCCATCGTTATTGTCAGGAAACCCTCGGGAAAATTACGTCTTTGTGGCGATTTCAAGGCCACCATTAATTCCCAATTGGTGGTGGACACCTATCCTTTGCCTCGTGCTGATGAATTGTTCTCCGCTGTGGCGGGAGGCCAATATTTTTTGAAAATCGATCTTTCGGAGGCTTATCATCAGATACCACTTGATGAGGACTCCAAACGGCTGGCGGTCGTCAACACCCCGTTTGGCCTTTACCAATACTAGCAGTTGGCCTTCGGAATATCCAGTGCCCTGGCAGTATTCCAGCGTTATCTTGAGCACGTCACGTCGACAATCCATCATTGTATTAATTACCTGGACGACATAATTGTCACAGGCCGCAGCACGAAGGAACACTTGCACAACCTTCGCACCCTCTTTCTCAAATTCAGGTCCGTGGGCTTGCATTGCAACCTGCGTAAGTCAAACTTCTTCCAACCGTCCACTGAGTATGTGGGCTACACCATCTCTCGGCACGGCGTCTAGCCGCTAGGAAGTTTGGTCCAAGGTATCGTTGACCTTCCGCAGCCCACTTCGCTGAAAGAGTTACAAGCTTTTTTAGGCAAGATTGCCTATTACCACCGGTTCATTCCCAGGGCTTCCACCATAGCCCGCCCCCTGTACTGCCTTCTGCTCAAGGGTGTTCCTTTTGATTGGTTGCCTGCATGCGAGCGAGCGTTCACCTCGTTGAAGGGCCTCCTCACGTCAGCGCCTTGTTTGGCTACTTTTGACCCCCATAAGCCATTGGTCCTGGCTACAGATGCTTCGCAGTATGGGGTGGGGGCGGTCCTGGCCCATCACAACGCGGATGGTTCTGAGCAGCCACTGGCTTTTGCGTCTAAAACTCTTAGTCCCACGCAGGCCCATTACTCCCAGGTGGAAAAAGAGGTTTTGGCCATTGTCTACGCTGTTACCAAGTTTCACCCTTTCTTGTATGGTATGAAGTTTCAGTTAATAACTGACCATAAGCCGTT
Source organism: Schistocerca cancellata (assembly GCF_023864275.1). NCBI lineage: Eukaryota > Metazoa > Arthropoda > Insecta > Orthoptera > Acrididae > Schistocerca > Schistocerca cancellata. The sequence continues at coordinate 812,897,970 of NC_064629.1, read as the reverse complement.
AATATCGTTATTTGGCCCCGCCTCTCAGATTCCGGATAGGGCGGCCCACAGACTACAGCGCTGGGCCTTGTTCCTCCCTAAGTACCATTATGACATATTTTCGCCCTACCGGACACCATGCCAATGCAGCCGCTCTCTCCTGTCTACCGGTGGGCCCGGATCCTAAGTTTGATCGAGAGGAGATTATGTGTTTTCATTTGGATGTGGCATCCCGCCAAGCGGTTGATGGCTTCCCGATCACTAGTTCTAGAGTCGCCAGGGAAACGGCAGCTGACCCGGTTCTACGGCAAGTAGTTCGCCTCATTCAGCAGGGGTGGTCATCCCGACCTCCAGGCCGGGCCTCGGACCCTCTTCGTAATTATTTTGTTCTACGAGACCGCCTCTCCGTCTTGGAAGGAGTTCTCCTTCTGGCTACCGATAATACAGCTCCTCGCATGGTTGTTCCTGCAAGTTTGCAAAGGGAAGTCCTCACGTTATTACATGAGGGGAACTGGGGTGTTCCCCGTACTAAAACCTTGGCTCGCAGCATTGACAGAAAAATTGAGCACTTGGTGACCGCCTGTTCCCAGTGTGCGAGCCAACAGGCATCTCCCAGGCATGGGAACATGTTCACATCAATTTTGCGGGCCCGTTTCTTAATGGCTTTTGGCTCATTGTCATTGATGCTTATTCCCGATTCCCATATGTGGTTCGCTGCTCCTCAACCACCTCAGAAGTTGCAATCCAGCCACTAGCAAAAATCTTTTCTGTGGAAGGTCTGCCAGTCACCCTGGTCTCGGACAATGGACTTCAGTTTATTTCGCAGACCTTCCAGGATTTTTGTAGGCGCTTCGGTATTCGGCACGTTTGCTCTCCCCCCTTTCATCCACAATCAAATGGGGAAGCCGAGCGCATGGTGCGCACATTTAAGACACAGATGAAAAAGTATGTGCATGAATTTCCTGCGGAGGAGGCGTTGACGTTTTTCCTCGCGGCATACCGGACCACACCAAATGGAGTACCCGGCTTTCCACCGGGTATGTCGGTCTGGGCACGTCAGTTTGGTCGCAATCCACGATGGATACTGACGGTGGTCCTGCGCCGAAATGGATGCCGGCTCTATACCTTGCAGGCGGGGAACCGGGAGGTACGTCGTCACCAAAATCAGCTACATCCACATTTGGGCACCCACCCTCTGTCCCCTCGGGCACTGGCTTCCCCATTGCCGGCGCCCCTGTTGGTTTCTGAGGGGATGCTACTGCCCCTCCCCCCGGTGACTCCGCCGCACTGTGATGGTTCTCAGCCTTGCCAGCTCCAGCACCGGCATCGCCATCGTTAGAGATGCCCCAGCGAGAGCCGGCCCCCCTCGCAGGCCAAGTTTCTCAGGAGGCTGGTTCACCTGTGGTCGTACCTCCCCCGTCGTCCCCGCCACCGGGTCTTGCCCCTCTCGAGGTGGACCAGGATCCGGAGTTCGACGGCTTGTCTCTCGTTCTGTCCTGGGCTCCGGTGGTGGGACTACGGGGGCCTCTTCGTGTGGGTCACTTCCAGCCATATTGGAAGGTTCCGGCTTGAGGGTTGGCAGATCCCCTCAACTCCAGCCTTCCGATGGACATGGAGGTCATCACTCCTGCATGACGTTCCACCTTCCGACCCAGTGGATTGCAGTGGCTTCACCTCCAGAAGGAGGAGGAGTGCAGTAGTCACCAGAAAGATCGCGGGAGGCACACATCGGCACGGCGATGGTAGTTGCCGCAAATAGAGTCCCGTCCACCAGTGGGCATGCGAGAATTCAGCCGCGACCTCTGCCGGCGGAACAACAACAACTCAGGCAGCACGGGCCGTGACCAGTCAGTTCACATCGGGCATGCCTAGGACACAGTTCCCAGTCCACGCTATGTGAAGTGCGACGGAAAACGTGAACCGTGTTATTACAGTGTCACTCTTGTTGTGCAACGGTCTGATTGTGGAACACTGTATGCAACTAACTTTATGAAACCCCTACACAGATGAATATGACTACAGATGTGATTGTCGCAAATACTGGAATACGGAATATCTTCTGACCTGCCCTAACTTTGCCAGTAAATGTACCCTCGATAAATTATGACAAGAAAGTATTGGATGTAGCCTAATTTTGATATGAAAAACTTCGATCTCTGGACATGAAAAAATAAAGTAAGGCTGAAATAACTACACTGATTTATTTGGTGTATTAAACAATATGATGTCCATTTCCTGTTCATATAAAAAAGAACATTATTAAAATGTGAAACAATCTGCATCCAATACCACACAAATGAAAGTAATACTAATATAATACATGTTTACTTGGCAAAAAATTCTAACTGTGCATGAATTTTAGAGAGAGAATATACATTAGTAGAGTAATACTAGCTGAACATTTTATAGCTCACCTGGTAACAGCATATAAGTGCGTAAAGTGCTGACCCAGCATTTGTCATGGCATCTGAATTTACTTGACGAGTGAGAATCATTTTCATTATGAACTGTAAAAAGAAATAACAATATCAAAACTGAGAACAATTATGATTCTTCAAAATAATATGCTTGTTTAACCATTTAACTTCTGTGGATGAGTTAACTCATCATACTTTGCTGCTCCTTGGATGCTGGAGAAATGTTTAAACACAGCCCCCAGGTTTCCTGGAGCACTACTGACATGTTTACACATCCCATTCCACTGACCTCTCACTGCTGTGGACGAGTACTACCAAATCTTGGCGAATAAAAAAGTTTTGAGTATTTATTATAAAACATGTGTCTTTTGCATGCTATCATTTGCAAAAGGACATCACTTCAATATCTTGAACAGTTTAGGGCCTATGAAATGTGACAACTGCTTTGACCACAGTTCCCAAAGTGCAGGTACAAAAATGGGCACATCTGGTGTGACCGTCCCGCTGGATATAAAAACCATAGGTCAACAATGAAATGAGGTATTGTTCTGCTCTCAATTTTAAACAAAATTTTTTTAACTTATCTACATTTCATACACAGAAATGTATCAGCTAAAATAAACCATACACAAAGTTTGCGCAATGCATTTTAAGCTCTGAAAACTCTTTAAGATTTCATGCAATGGTTTGCTTAATTTGATTCAGTGCAGTAACTACGAGGTACAAGGAAAATAAACTGAGTCCTTTATCGAGAAAAGCTATCAGACTGTAAGATGTGCAAATATCAAATTTTTTCATCACAGATTCTTTTTTTAAAATTGGATGATAAGTACTGGAACACCATCTTTCAGCATAAGTAACTGCATTTGGCAAGCAGTATAGCCACAAAAAAGCCATGCTCAGCGCCGAATGCACAGAGTGTGCCTGTAGCAGCAAAAGGGCTAATGTTAACAGCCATCAACTGGCATTTCACATACAAAAAATCAACATCCTCAGAATCCCATACCTAACAAACAGAACTACTACACACTTCAGTTACAATTATGAAAGAAAACTTTCTGTGTATCCAAACAATAAAGTTATTAAACACATGATCAAATTAAACAAAACTACTTATGAAAATAGTTGGCTGAATGAGTATAGTAAGGAAAGTTCTGGCAGAATGCAAATAATTTAGGATTGAAGGAGGCCACTCACTGAATAAGCAGAAGCATTGGGTTGTCAACAGGCACACACAAAAGAGAAAGAATACTAGCTTTGGGAATAAATCCTCTGATGAGCCAGAGCATGTACGTACACATACAAGTGGTCCTGGAATAAGAAATGCTGGGTGAGTGTATTGGGCGGGTCTTGCACTTGGATCTTAAACAGCGATATGACTCCTGTGGCAAGGGTTGGGAGTAGGAGTGGCATATGGATGGACCAGTATATTGTGTAGTTTGGGCACGAGAAGGAATACCATTTTAGGAGGGGCAGGAAGGATCTTGGGTAGGTTGTCCTTCATTTCCAGGCATGATGTTAGATATCGAAGCAATTCACGGGCTAGATTTGTTACCGATAGATTCAAACAATGTGCAAGTATTATGGAGGTGCTTTGTGAACTCAAATGGAAATCCCTAGAGAAGGCAACCTTCTTTTTGAGGAACACTATTGAGAAAATTCTGGAAACCTGCATTTAATGCTGACTGCATAACGATTCTATTGCTGCCAACGTACATTTTGGAGAAGGGCCATGAAGATAAGAGAAATTAGGGCTCATACAGAGGCATATAGAAGTCATTTTTCTCTCGCTCTATTTGTAAGTGGAACAGGGTACCCTCTGCCACACACTGTATGGTGGCTTGTAGATGTACGTAACACTATTCAATAGCCACTTTGCATCTGGGATGTGATTTATTAATTAGTATCTATTTTGGTGTGTGGAGTCCAAATCTACCTTCCAAAATGTTACAGGACATAAAGATTTATGTGTTTTTAAGGTTTTTTTTATTGTTGGATCTTCAATCATGTGAAAGAAAAGTTTCGTAAATTGAGTGAAAGAAAGCTGAAAGAAGGTGCATTTCTTGGGACACAAATAAGAAAATTGATGAAAGATTAAGCATTTCAAATCAAACTCACAAATATTGAAGTAGCTGCTTGGTCCTCCTTCAAAGCAGTTTTAAAGGGCTTTTTGGGCAATAGAAGAGATGATAACTATGTTTTCATTATCAATTATCTGTTAGAAAGTTACAACAATGTATAATGTCGCTTAAAATTCACTTTTTACATCCCCACCTCGATTCCTTTCAGTAAAATTTTGTAGCCATAAGCTATGAGCACTGTGAACAGTTTTACACTCTTCTACAAAAACATCCATACAATGAAACACCGTTATCAAGGTCACTGGAACCCTTTGATAAGTTACTACTGTGGGGGTCTTGTTACGGAGAGTGATGAAATGGCAAACAAAAGAAGAGAACTGTTGTCAAATTTTTAACACCAAAAAAGATGACAGTTGAAAATATGTTTAGATCATCTGCATATACACATATTCAGTAGTATTGCATTCTAAAGTTTTGAACACATATTTCTTGTTTGTTTTAATTCTGTCACAGCTTTCCAGTACTGTTTCTGATTCTGTTGTGTATCTCGGAAATATAATGTGATAGAGAAAAACTGATTTTACCAATGAATTCAGCACTCCAAAATTAGGTAAATCCACCCATTTACAAACCAGATGCAGAAAAAAGTTTAAATTTGCTGACTAGTGTAATCAAAGCCCTGGCAAGGGCTACAGTCCAGGGTGATATTGGGGAGGGCAGGGGGGGGGGGGGGGATGGAGCCCTGGTAAGGGATATGGTTCAGTTGCTACAGTCCAGGGTGATACTGGACGGTGAGGGTGGAGGGGCCACATTCCTTTATAGCTGATTCTTGAGACTGGTGGGAGGGTGTGTGTGTGTGTGTGTGTGTGTGTGTGTGTGTGTGTGTGTGTGTGTGTGTGTGTGAGGATATTGCACAGGAAATGATGATTAGGTCAGGATCTGCTTTGAGATTTGTATGGCTGCCATTTCTTCTGTTGAGAGGTCCTTAGGAAGTGACCTGGAGAAGGCTGGTGAAGCCAAGTTGTAGGTAAGGAATTCCTCGTAGGAGACCAGGGGATAGTCATGTAGGCACTTAACAATTTGGATCGTGTTCTGAACAAAAAGGGGCAAGATTAACCAAAGCCAACCCAGTCACCCTCCCAGCAGACAAAAGCTATACCACTGTCATAATGAATTTCAGTGACTATTTGACAGAAGGCTTCCACCAACTACCTGACTCCTCCAGTGACAAACTCTACCATAGTGATCCCATACCAGAAGACCAACATAAGCTCCAATCCCTATTGAAATTAGACCCATCGCAGAACCATTCCCTTGAGTCAATCTCCATCCTCACCCCAACAACACCCCCCCCCCCCCCCCAAACCCACCTTCTATGTGCTCCCCAAAATCCACAAACCCAACAATCCTGGACACACCATTGTACCTTGTTGTTATTCCCCTACTGCAAGAATTTCCACTCTTGTTGACCAACACCTTCAATCAATTGCCAGAAGCATAGCCTTTCAAAAATGCTAGCCACTTCCTTCACACTCTTCACCCTCCCTTTACCGCCTGGATCCCTCCTTGTCACTGTTGCTGCCACCTCCCTATACGCCAACATCCTATATGCCCATGGCCTTGCAGCTATAAAACACTACACATCTTCAGACTCCAAATCCATTTCTCATTCCTCATACATATTACCTTACAAACCATATCTGCACACACAACTATTTCTCCTTTGTGGGGAAGGTATAAAAACAAACAATCTATCCATATTCCTCCACAACCACAACACCTTCTCACACATCAACTTCACAAGGTCCTCTTAAAATGAACATTCCACCTTCCTGGATGTTGATCTCCATCTCTATTATACTTCCATCTGCACCTCTGTCCATATTAAGCCCATTAACTACAAATATTGCCCACATTCTAACAGTTATCACCCTTTGTCCTTCACAGACAGATACTACCCCACAAACCTAGTCCACTGACAGCTTTCCTGTGTTGTATCCTCACACACCCTTAATCTTCCCACCACCCCCCAAGAATCAGCTACAAAGGAGGCACCTCCCCACCCCAAATAAAATCACCCAATATCACCACTGGCTGAAGCGACTGAACCACATCCTTTGTGATGGCTTTCATTATCTAACATCATGCATAGAAATTATGGACATCCTACCAAAGATCCTTCTCACCTCTCCTAAAGTGACATTCTGTCACCTACGCAACCTCCACAACATCCTTGTCCATCCCCATGCCACTCCCAATTCCAACCCCTTCCCACAGGGATTATACCACTGTGGAAGACCCATATGAAAGACCTGCCCAATCCACCCACCCAGCACTTCCCCTTCCAGTCCTGTATCAGGTTTATCCTATCCCATCACCGGGAGGGCAACCTGTGAAAGCAGCCATGTCATACACCAACTCTGCTGCAATAACTGCACAGCCTTTTATATCGGTGTGACAATCAATCGTGTTTCCACTAGAATGAATGCTCACTGCCAAACTGTGGTCAAGAACAAAGTTGACCACCCAGTGGCACAACATGCAACTGAGCTCAGTTTCAATGGCTGCTTTACAACCCATGCCATTTGGCTCCTTCTCTCCAGTACTAGCTTTTCTGAAACACACAGATGGGAGTTAGCCTTGCAACACATCCTTTGTTCCCGTATCTCTCCTGGCCCCAGTCTCTGCTATCTAACTGTTTCTCCTTCTCCTGTCCTTTCCCCCTCTCCCATCTACACCTCCACATCACATCATCCTCATCATCATCATCATCATCATCATGCACCTCACCAGCTCTGAGCACCTGCCACCCTCTCTCCTGAATTTACAGCAAGCAAATCTGCTACCACCCCCGGGCTGCTAGCTAACCTCTCTTCCTGGCTCCCACCTCTTTCTCCCTCTATCCCCCCCCCCCCCCCCCCATGACACAACCACACTCCAAACTAGTCCACCTGCTGAAATGCAATCCTGGCATTGTGTATCCGGCTTAATGTAAGGGCTTGTGTGTGTGTGTGTGTGTGTGTGTGTGTGTGTGTGTGTGTGTGTGTGTGTGTGTGTACGATTTATTCCAAAAACTAGCAAGAAGTCTTCTTTCTCTTTTGTGTGTGTCTGTCAACGACTCAATGCTTCTACTATTCAGTGAGTGGGATCCTTTACACCTAAATTACTTAGTTGTGTGAAGAGTGTTGTGAACACACTTCAATTTTTAGTGGTAAATTCAAACAGTCTAGAAATTATCATCACAATTGTAAAAATGAGTCTCAAAACAGATTGGGTATAGACAATGAGTAATAAAAATAAATTTATTTGTTGCACGATAACTATTACTGTATTACAAGAAAATAACCAGAATTAAAACATTTTTAAAACACTCAAAGTGTTGATGTGGTATGGTGTCAGAACAATGGTGAAGAGAGGATAAGCCAAATTTTTCATTTCATGGTTATATTATTGGACACATTTTGTACCAGAAAATGAAAGCCTAGAGGAGATAGAGTATTTACTACATACTGCTATAATTTTTGTATTATGTATTATTTTAAAATGGACAGAGAATTTTCTAAATGATTTTATGATGCCTTTAAAAAATTCATGATAGCTGTGGACCCAGTCACAATGAAGATTATAGGATGCAGAATTTATTAATGAGTGTACAGAATATTATAATTAATAGATTGTGTAGATGTCCAGGTGCTAATTTAAATACATTTCAATAATTACTGGTGACAATAGTAATATCTAGCCAAAATGCATGATATTTGCTTATTTCAATATAGAAATGCCAAATTTAATGAACATGTTTCAAGAAAATTTTTCTATCTTTTAATATCAGAGGCCTTACAACAAACAAATTTCAACTCTACATGGAATAATGGTTGCTTTTATAACATTACTATTAATTCTCGACAAAAATGTGAATTAATAGTGTGTCACTACAGAATGTTCCACATATTATTGCCACTAATGAGTTTAGCTTTACATAAATAAGAAGGGAAAAAGTGAAGTATAAATTCTTAACAACTGTAGACTCAGGTTCAAAGCATGCATCCCTAACCACTTAAAATGAACTGAATAATAAACTCAACTCAAAAGGTACATCTGCAATACATCCACTTATTGTCAAGACTACTAGGATTAATGTTTTACACTGTACTACTGTCACATCCACAGATGTTGCAAAACTTGTTAACTAAATTCTCAAACTCCAAATATATGGACTTCACATTTCACATGTAACTTCAAATTAATGCTAGTTTTTGAGAAAGAATGATATCTTTCTGCCCCCAAAACTACCAACCAGTTTCGATTATACCTATCCTTTCAAAGTCTAAGTTCATTACATACACTGGAAAAAGAAAGAAAGAAAGAATCTATTTCAAAAAGCATAATCTCCTCTACAACAGTTAGTTTAGTTTCTAAGAGAGCAAAAGTACTAAAGCTGCTATTGCTGCCTTTCAAGTTGTAAAATAAATGGTAACAGCATTTGAAACTAAGGATACTGTTGGCTGTAATGATGCCATCTGACATCCTGACATTGAATGCCTATCCACTGCAAGTCATTTTCATCTTTTCATCATGTTGTTACCCTCAACTGTTTCTCTTAAAATGTTCTCATTATTTCTGATATGCTATTGCAGACATATCTGAGTGCATTTGTTTAGTTCAGTATTTTACGGAATCTTGGCTGTCATATTCTCTGAGTCTGCAATCCTCTTTTACTACTATTATGTTTAACGGTACTTAAGAAGTTTATTTCAGGTAACTAATACACACCTGCAACATTTTTAATGGTTACTCAAAATATTTGTTATACTTCATTTCTGACAGTTATATTTACCTCAGCACCATCGACTACCTAACTTCTCCGTGTAACAATACCTTTTCCAGTTGTTCTTGTTATCATGCAATATAGAAGAACCAAAAAGTTTCTGTCATTGAGTGACAGCAAAAGATGAGACTTTTGTTTACTGAACTTACCTCCAAAAACTTCTTGACAGTGGCACCAGCAACTGATGCTTGGGTACGAGAACCATATATATGTGAAGCCAATCCTTCCACAAGGTCAAAGCTCAGCACAGAAACATCATGACCAAGATCTGATAGACCCAATGCTACTGACTCCATGAGGTGAACCAACATATTTTCAGGTAATGCACAGACTTTGTCTGGATACAGTTCACTCACAAATGTTATTAACTTAAAATACTGAAGACACAATTTTGGGAACTTCAGCAACTCTATACTCAGTAAGGGCATCAGAGTGTTCAATCCAAACAGTACAATATCTGCTGCATCATATCCATGCCCTGTTGACTGCACTGGATGCTGTAAAACTAAAAAACAAAAAGGTAGTATCAGTTACACTTTACAACTACATTTAAATTAAGTATCATAGAAAAATTATATTCCCAACATGCTCTAAGAAAAAAATTTATAGAAGTAGCACAATGCCAAGTATATTTCAATATCTTCATAGAACCCAACAAAATTAACAAACTGAAATAAATGTTGTGCTCAATCTTCTTATGCAACTAGATAAGGAAACAATTTTGCTTCAGTTTTGCAACAGAAAAATGCAGGTTCAACTGATCAGATATAATTTTGGTAAAACCACTACTCAAGTGCCTCTACAGCCTGTTGACATTCACTTCTCACAGAACTGTATACATTCACATTTGATTAAATGTGGAAGCAAAAATGATGCAAATAACTCAGTGAATGTATTACCTGAACAGTATGTGCTTGAATGAAAATCTATTTTTATGACACCTGAGTTCCTTTACTACATTAAATTATTTTCTCAAACAGATGAATTAATTTGTATTATCAATACATATGGCATTCAATGAAAATATTTATTGTCTTCCATGTAAGGAACAGTGCCTCGTCTATTTCATCTGAAAATAACATCTGATCAAAACCAGGCATCAGGCAAACCATGTTGAAGGTTTACGCAGAATTTTAAATTTACTTACCACTGGGAACTAGATCAACCACGTAATCCTTGGACAGCAATCCCGTGAGGAGCTCAAGCAGCAATATTATATCTTGATATGCATTCTCTTCAGCAGCTGCTTCTATACTAAAACGTCCTTTGTTCCTTAATGTATACACTTTTACAGTCTCAAGAGCTGCTGCATTCAGTCTTCTGCTGTAGGCCTATTAAAGTAGTACAAATGTTTAGTAAATTACATACAACTACATCCAGGAAGAAAAGAAATGTAGCCTGAAACTCTTTGGCAAAAAGCATACAGCCCAAAATCATACTGTCATTAATAGCAGCTGCACACAGTTTTCGTATTTGAATTATTACAATGAACAACTACAGAAAATCAATGACTATATGTACAGTCACATAACCATTACACAAAAATATGATGGTGAAACTAACTTGTCCTCTGTAGCAGCTGGTGTCTTCCTGCTACAACAGTATGACAAAACATTCCTTGTTCAATGTGTACCCCTTGTTAATTTACATAATCCTAAGGACGAATGGAGAGGGACTGCATTAAAAGCCAAACTGAAAAAAAGATAACTGAACAATAATGAAGCAGAAAAATTTAATAAAATGAATTTATTGGAGAAATTTGTCATCTTAATAGGGCCCTGAAATAAGAAACTACAAGAAATTAGTAGTTTCTGGCTTCAAAAACCAATTGCTCTTTTTGACAACAAACTGAAACAAGATACAATTAGAGCTTCGGTTTACTCTGAGGAAAGTTTAGTGAAGAATATAATAACAGTAAATAAATACACATTGCTGACAATGTGCTCCCTAAGACAAGGAGCATATTAATTGATAGTAACACGTTCTCAGTCTAAATGACAGAAATTATTTTTATTTTAACTGAAAATGTGATTTTTTTATTTTATGAAAACCCATATTACTTTAGTGATTTCACAGAAAAATATTCTATCCATGGCAAGTACTTTACTTATAATTTCAACTGGTAAAACGAAAGAGGAGGCTGGAGTTAAATAAAACTGCCTCTTAAAGAGAGAGATTTACAACCACTGACATTTGTAACAATGCTTTAAGAAATGTCTCAGTTGACTAAACAATATACTGTGTATTACAATTACATTAACAACTTTCATAAGATTACCTCTGACATGTCTAGGAGCAAGTAAACTATGTTAACACATGCCCAGAAAAGAACTTTTCCATAGTACATGGCAACACTGTTCTTCTTAACAACACTCCATACATTTTCATCATATTGACATTTTAGTCCCACTGGTGATTGAATATGGAGTCAATGGTGAATTTTAATATACAGTGTGTAGCGAAATTCGCACACTCGGGCTTCACAGTGCGACTCCTCACATGTGAGCAAATAAAAAAATGTCTGTCACAAAATTTTGTCCAGCAAGTGCATCCAGCAGAAAAAGGACGTTAAAGAGAGTGGCATTCTGGCAACACTATAAGCACATATATGGTAACTACCTCTTTCAGCACATATTAGTTGTGCTTTACAGTTGGTGGAGGGGATAGAGTTTTAGGTTGGCATGCAGAAGGTCGAGGGTTCGATCCTGGGTTGGGGCACATTTTTTTTATTTGCTAATTTCATTCTGACATACATTTCATACCATAATATACATCGTTTCTTAGGTCACAGGACAGAATAACTACATAAACAATATCAATTTCGAGATGCTAAAGATAATAGCACAATACAATAACACAACATCTATTTGTTATTTATACTACATGTAAGATTAATGCTCCAATGTTGCACATTAGTAACCAGTTACAATAATAATGTCCATATGAATGACTTCATGACCTTCACAACATAATACATTGTCCTCAGAACAACAGATGCTCAAAGTGCCCTCCCTGCATGTCTAAACATTGCGCAACCCACCAGATAATACAGCTCTGGACCCTTTGCAGCAAAGCTGCAGTCACAGTAACAAGAGCAGCATGAAAACACGCTACCAGTTCTTCCACATTTTTTGGGAGAGTAGCGTGCATGTGCTCCCACAGGAAGAAACCCATGGGATTTAGGTCACATGAACAGGATGGCCATACAACTGGACCTGTATGTCTGAGCCATTTCCCTGAAAATGTTCTGTCCATATAATGTCGCACATTAATTCCAGAGTGTGAAGGAGCACCATTATGTTGGAACCATATCATCTGCTGAACATGTACTGGAACACCTTCCAGTGGATCAGGCACAGTTTGAGAGGAATGCACGACACTTCCATGCAGTCAACTGGTCAGGCAACATGTAGGGGCACAAACATCTGTCGTCCAATATTTCAGCCCAGATATTGAAACCAAAGCAAATTTGATATCTACGATCACGGGTGACATGCGGGTTACCCTCATGCCAATGGTGGGCATTGTGCATATTGAAGACACCCTCACGAGTGAATGCTACTTTATCTGACTATACTACGGTGTTCAAGGAGTCATCATTGGCATTCTTTTGTTGTTGGAACCATTCACGAATTGCATCTGCTGATGGCGATCTGCAGGATGTAGGTGTTGCATGAAACCATAATGATAGGCGTGCAGCCCATGCTCATGCAGCACATTAACGACCATGGGTTGCAAGACACACAGCTACCTTGCTACACTATGTGTACTTTGCTGAGGTTCTTGGTGTATGACCTCCAGAATAGCTTCCTCAGTAGCTGGAGTACGGTGAGTCCGTGGATGACCATTGTCACACAGTGGTGGAAGGAGAGAACCTGACTCCTGAAGGCACAGCTCCAGATGACGAAGCACATTTTTATCTGGATGGCGTCAATGAGGTTTTCGAGCAGCATATCCATGAACGGCAACAGCAACCCGGTTATCAGATGCACCAATGACCAGGAGCATATCCCCATATTGTTTGTGTATGTCAGACATCTGCCACACTGCTTTAGAGGTTTACAATCAGAAAATTTGATACGTGTAGGCATGTACATTGGAGTCTGCATTGGGAGCATTACTCCACTCGCAACTAGTTCCTATTTGCTGGACAGTACACATAGTATAAACACACTGTGAGGCCTGCGCGCTGGTCCTCCTAACGTGCATTACCCCTCTGACAGATACTGTTCTGCATGATTAACCCTGACACCGCGAATTGCAAAATATTCAGTTTCGAAGTACACTGTTTCCCTAACGGTAATAGATGTGATGTTTCCATAATCCCATCAATAGAATAATAATAATAATAATAATAATAATAATAATAATAATAATGCATTGAGATACGTACTAAACAGCATGCAGTTACCATACTCAATGCTGATAGGCATAATTAGTGGGACCATGGTGATAACACATACAAATAGGAACAGAGTTTGGACATTATTAGCAAAGCACGTTGCTAATCCTACTGGTAACATAAGACCCTAACAAAATGTAATGGACCTGAACGAGGCAAGAATAATAGTTGGTACTAATCTATGGGACCACTGGAGGAGGGTATAAAGAAAAAAAAGTTTTGCACCTAGTAAATGAAGTGGTGTGAATAAATTCACACACACGAAGTGGAATGGGCTTCTTTCAAAGCTGACCAATCTTCCATTTCTATGACTGCAGTATGGCAGTGCAAATGTTTTCTAGAGGACCCGCTACAGTCACTGTTGATGATTAAGATGCCAGATACCATACCACCTGGACAACATTTATCAAATAAAAAACATATCCCTCAACCCAGGGACGAACCATCAACCTCCTGCAAGCTAACCCAAAACTCTATCCACTGCACTAAAAGTACAGCACAACTAATATGTGCTGACAGAGGTAGTTACCATACATGTGCTTACAGTATTGCCAGATTGCCACTCTTTTACATCCTTTTTCTGCAGGATGTGCTCACCAGACGAAATTTTGTTGAAGACATTTTTTTATCAATGCCATGTGCGGAGTTGTGCTTTGAAGCCCAAGTATGCAAATTTCGCTTCACCCTGTATATCAAAACAGACCCTTAAATGAAACATGTCATTCAAACAAGGTTAAGAAAAAAATATTTAAAGCGGCCAGATTTAAAAGAAAACGTACTTTCATAGACAACAACTGGATCAAAAAATTCTGCAGCCATGTATGAACTTCTGTATAAATATGGAACGTGTTGTGATCACTTATGTTGAATTTTTGTGTAACAAGCATCTCCACCACTATGTTAATGATAGCTATGTGTTTTTTGTCATTTGTGAGTCCCTGCAGGCTGCAGATAGCACAGCCAAAATTGATTTTATATTTCTTGATCACCAATAAGCCTTTGATATAGTTCCGCATTGCCATTTAGTGAACAATACATAGATGCTTCTGGAATATCAAATCAGACATGTGGATGGATAAAAGATTTACATATGCTCGAGTAGACTATATCAGTAACTAAAGCTGTTTATGTAATGACTGTAATGACCCTAAAAATTCGCAGTTTGTGATAAATGTGAAATAGATTTGAATTCTTCCTCAGAACGTGAAATTACTTACAGACACTATTTCACAGAGAGTTTTATCCAGATGAACTATTTTACCAAGAATAGTGTCTGTACGAACCTGTTTCTAAAAATAAAGTCCACAAGTGCAATGATGTATCGATGCACTCAATGCTCTGGTGCCATGCAATTTGCAGGTGGTTGAATAGTCTTTTTAACATACACGCCAGCTGTGGCACTGTGACATTTAGCATTTTATAACATAGAAACACATACGTTTGTCGGCTTAAATTCCAAAGTTGTTATAATGCACTTTTAACATGGAAAATTAGGTGGCAGATGTTTTAAACTATGGTTTTGTTGAATACTGCTAGAGGTCGTGCCTGAGCTACATCATTAACTATGCCCTGCCAACCTCTACAAGCAAATGCGCATAGCTGTTCCCAAATGCTTTGTGTTGTGCACTGCTCGTTGTTTTCTTTTCTTATTTTGAAATGAGTGAATCAACTAACCCCTGTCCATCATGGATTTCAGTTATGTTGCTTACAACACCACAAGAGATTGGCTGCCCTGCAAGAGGGAGGCCGGGCTTGTTTCTTCACACCGCTCCTCTCCCATCTGGCAGTCAGGATTCTAGACTGTTTATGCCCACGGACATCTGCCATTGTACTGCATAGTGCCTGCACTCAGCTCTATAATGGTTGAAAGAAAAATCTAAACTGTTTGCTTGAGTGCATTGAAGTTCTTCCATTGTTTTAAAACAGAGTTACTTTTGTATCTATTTCTACACTAAATGCCTTGTCAGTTCTATCTGTAGCATTGTTAGACATAGCTACAAATGCCCAAAAAAGATCAAAATTAATATTCTGCAGCTTTTGTAGTCATCAAATCGGGTCAGAGAAGACAAATAATGTCCAGAAACTCCTTTAATTGGAGATGTATTCAGTACACCAGTGGGAAAATGCTGCTGGTTTCGAAAGATTAAATACAGCCAAATAAAGACCATTTTGGAAAAAAAAAGCTGTTGAAGTTTTTGCAAAAGCAAACATTTCAGTTAAAAAGTTTCCAATCAGTACATTTTTTAAAAATCAATTTCGAAGAACTAAGGCTTTGTTGGTCTTCACTCATGCAGTGTGATAACTTTTTAAATTTGTCTGTCTACTCATAAAAAATTATATGCAAATTTTGAAAAAATAGATGCACATTTTGCACAAAATACATGCGGATTTTGCCAAAAACAGATGCTGCATTTTCTGGACTTCATACATACGGGACAGTTGTGCACAAGGAGGCTGTATCATTAGAATATTATTATAAAATGCATAAAGGCCTGCTGTAAAATAGACTGGTGGCTGATTCTCAACATGAAAAACAATGTACTGTAAAAATGTCAAATGACAAAAAAACTTTTTTGTTTAATTAAAGCTTTGCTGAACAAACACTGCCATCAGCCACAACCATCTAATATTACAAGCAATTTATGCTGTGAGGAAACAGTTGTCAAACTGAGATTCACTGGGAGACTCCTCATGATATGTACCACATCCAAGAAGAAAATAGCTTACAAAACTCTCATTTGATCTATTCTTCACCATTGAGCCCCTTGCCAATTTGTATTATCAGAAAGGAGATCACAAAAACATTCAAATATTTTAAAGGACAGATACTACAGGAAAGATACTTTGAATCACATTAAGACACTCTTAAAATTTAAAGAATGCACATTACAAGATGAGACAAGAAACATTAATTCTTCCTTCATCTATCTCTGTAATGACCACTAAGGACACTAAAAAGCCCAGCTTGAATATCAAGTTCTGTTAGGTGGACAGTATGTTCTTACTGTGGAGACATGGAAAAAGGCAGAACCCACATCCTTCCACCACACAAATATCAGCGTAAGGTTAATGTGAACCTTCCATTCATGAAAGTCGAGGAAGTACAATGCAGATTACATTTTTCTGCATGTTGGCCTTAAACAATAGCAACATTAGCTTGGGCCACAGAGGAATCCAATTCCCTATCAGCCTTCAAGAATGGCAATAGTAGCTTGGACCACAGATAAATCCAATTCACTATTCACAAAATAAGTATAGGATCATAAAAGGGTAAAACAACAGTGGAGTGAATTCATGAACATGTTGTGGAGAAGATGAATCAAAGACTGCATTTTACTGGTAGAACACTTAGAAGGCACAACAAATCTACCAAAGAGACTGCCTGCAGTACACCTGTCCATCTTCTTCTGGAGTACTGCTGCAAGGTATGTGATTCTTACCAGATAGGATTAACAGGGAACATTAGTAAAGTTAAAAGAAGGCAGCTTGTTTTGTATCAGCGTAAGGTAGGGGGCAGAGCACTACATATATAGCTTGTGAGTTGGGGTAGTAATAATTAAAACAAAGGCTATTTTGCTGTGGCAAAATCTTTTCATGAAATTTCAGTTCCCAACTTTCTCCTCCAAATGCGAAAATACTTCGTTGACTCTCACCTACATACGGAGAATTGACCATCACAATAAAATAAGAGAAATAAGAACTTATATGGAAAGATTTAGGTGTTCATATTTTTCCATGTGTCATTTGAGAATAGATCAAGAAACAATCTGAAAGTAGTTCTATCTCTGAGAATCCTCAGCCAAGCACTTAAGTGTGAACTCAAGAGTTGGCCTTTCGACATAGAACATGAGTTGCATGGGAAAAGAAAGAGTTAATCTTACCAACACTTTGCTATAGAATTGTTACCCATTCTTTGATTTATAAAAGGCATTACAGCAGTTATGAAGAGACCAAAGTGACATATGGGCATCTATAAAACCCGAGGCCTTTTACTCTCTTTCAAAGATGTTACTGGCCATATAGGAAAGACCTTTGCCAAAAGGAAAATCACTTTAATATGCAAAGAATATACAACATAATCTGAGGAGGGACAAGAATGTTCAGCAATCACAAGAAAATTCAGGTTTATATACAGTGATTGGACTAAATTTGGAAACACCACGAGAAATGCATGTTTGAACATAAATGCAGATGCTAGCCACGCCTACAGGTTATGCCATTGTATCTGACCACAAATGGCACCTGTGCAATGTTTTCAATAGATTGCAAGTGTCAGTTGCGATCGGAACAATGTTCTGTGTAGTTGTGAGTGCAATATGCCAGAGCCCTTACGGTGGGTGCTTCCACAACCATGGTAACCAAAGTGTTTGACGATTTAAGAGGCAATGTACTGAAGATTTATAATGCATACAAAACATGAACCGCAAAGTCACAACGCAGACAAAAGTGTGAGTTGTGAGATTCTGACACACAGTCATTGAAGGTGATTGCACTGAAAAAGATAAGAGAACAACTGCAAAAGTCACTACAGAACTGAATGTTGCACTCACAAGCCCTGTCAGCATCAAAACAACACGAAGGGAGCTTCTTAATCAGGGAATTGCAGGGAGAGCTGGAATTCGAAAACCACTCATCAGTGACGCAAATACCCCTAACAGGAAAACATGGTTTCACACTGTTTCTAACTTCTGACCAAGTTTATGTCCAAGAGCGAAACACGTTGGGAATTCAGTAACGCTTTGAGCAGCCATATCATGGCATTCCACGAGCCCACGGTTACTTGCAAGGTTGCATTACTGCCAAGGATTATGTGACCATCTTGGCTGATCAGGTCCACCCCATGGTACACACAATGATTATTCCCCAATGGCGATGCTGTGTTCCAAGACAACAAACAGGACTTCTGTTCACACAGCTCGCATTGTCCACGATTGGTTTTGTGAGCACAAGGATGAACTGTCACATTTACCCTGGCCATCAGAGTCACCAGATGTCAATATTATTGACCCTTTATGGTCTACTTTGGAGAGGGAGGTTGTGTTCACTATCCACCTCCATCATCATCATTACCTGAACTCGCCACTATTTTGCAGGAAGTATGGAATAAGATTCCCTTGAAAACCACACAGAACTTGCATTTATCTCCTCCGAGATGACTGGAAGCTGTTTGGAATTCCAGCAGGTTTCCTACACTGTATTAAGCATGGTAATGTGTTGTGTTTTTGGTGCTTCCATATATTTGTCCACCATCTGCAGAATACTGTGAAGTTATGGGTAAATGTACACAGATACTAAGGAGAGGACACGGGAGAAAGAAATAAAGTAAGATAAATGCAGCTGTTGACATAAGACGGGGGGAATGGATGCATTACCTATAGCTGAACATGCTTTGTAGTCAGAAAATATAATATTCTATTTGATAAGACCCAAATCCTAGGAGTCATGAGCACATGTTACAATAGATTATACAGAGCGCCAACAATGTATGCTAAACATGAGGATAATTCTATCTGGACAGGGGAACATGTCAAACTTAATGCTATTGGTTTACAGCACTGAAGAAGTAACGTACTAATCTACCATTTTGAGAAAATAGTAGTGGTGATGATGACAACTGAAAATACCCAAGTCTCACTCATTTTTCAGAAAGAAGTGTCATGCCACCTCTGTACTGATGTATAATACAACAAAAATTTACTTCAGAGAATAGCAATACATGGAGTGCATCAAAACCTTGATGAACACTCGCCCAATAGATGTCCTATATGGGTAGAATATGAAATATTTTGTCATTGTCAACTGTTTGACATTATAAACAACAAAAGATACAAATGCAGAATGCACCAAATGGTTTTGGTAAAATTGCACTACTGTCGAGAAATTTGAAATTACCTTGTCCTGAATGTTTAACCAGTGTCTATACATTGCATCATATCATTTTGTGAACAGAAATCTCTTCATCTGTGTGATCATTGACAACATCAATTTGTGAATCCTTCCTTGTGAGTACTTCATTGACATGCCCACTTATATCAAAATATGTAAAGACAGTGTTGATGAACACATGTTTGCTAATGAGTTTACTTTACTGTGCATTCAAGCTCAATACTATTACACAAATGACCTTTCTCACCGATATTCTCCATTTCACATTTTTCAGTTATTTTAAGTTTTATGTCATTGAAATTTAAAGGAAAATACTTACCTACCTACATTTATTATAATATCAAACATCATGCATTGTGTATGTATTTTCATTATTAGTGAACATAAAAGTAACTAGTGTTTTACTTCCATGCTAAGGATTCCCTCACATTTGAATTTAACATCCTTGCTATTTTCCCCATTGCTAACAATGCAGTCAAACTCCTTTTGTTTTACTTTGATCATTAGAACAACAAATTTTTATGTTGCTGCAACAACAGAAAGTCCAGGATAGACAATATATACAAACATGAGGAGAGGCCTACTTTTCCCTTTAAGGTAGGGTGGTGAATAGCAGGAAAAATGGAAATGAGATTTCTGCTTGTTGTTGAGCTATTAAATTGTCGTTCATATTCCAAGCAAAACAATCATCAACAGGAATAAACATATTTTCTGAACAAGGGCCATAAACAGAAATTGCAAACATTTGTCATAGGTTTTTTTTTTTCTGTTTAGGCCTTTAGACTGTGTGAACACCATGAAGATTAGTGGAACAACTGATCAGGGTGCTAAGCTCACCAGACAAAAAAATAGTTACCCCAAGAGAAACCATTATAAGCATAATTTAATACTGTATAATTCTGCCCCTGGACTTCATAACCACACAGATTCAATTAGGAAATGAATCCACGAGGTTGTGCAGGTATGTCGCATCCAGGTTAAGCTACTCTTTGATGATATGGTCACACAATTCCACCAAATTGTGGGGCTGCTGATGTTGGTGTTTCACCCACTGTTTCAACATGTCCCAAAGATTTTCTATGGGATTCAAGTCAGGTGATTTTGCAGGCCAGGTGACATGAAATAATAGGGTGGGAGAGTGTTCAGAAAACCAGTCACATACTCTTACAGCTCGATGAACTTTTCTGTTGTCTTCTTGAAAAATAGAGGTGAGCAATGATTGCATGTAGTTTCCCTCACAATGCTCTTTCACTAACAGTTTGGGATGGACCTTCATTTACTTCTTGCAGCAATTTCTACTGGGTTTGGAAGCAGTTTTGCTTCACAAGCCATCAAATGTGTCTCCAAAATGGCTCTGAGCACTATGGGACTTAACATCTAAGGTCATCAGTCCCCTAGACTTAGAACTACTTAAACCTAACTAACTTAAGGACATCACACACATTCATGCGCGACGCAGGATTTGAACCTGTGACCGTAGCAGCAGCGCGGTTCCGGACTGAAGCACCTAGAACCACTCGGCCACAACGGCCAGGAATGTGTCTCCAGTCCCTCTCAATCAGGGTCTTTTTCCGACCACAATTCTGACTTCATGTTTCATGGTCACATGTGTCACACCACTGCTTGTTGACATGTTGAACAATCTACTACAAAACATCAACAAATCCAGCAACTTCACACACTGTATGGCCACGGGTGTGGCCAAACAAGATTGCTCCTTTCTGCCACTTTGTCATATCCTTACATTTACAGTGTTTCAGAAAAAGATGTTGGCAATGTAGGTGACTATGTGGTTTCGTATGTTTTCCTGGCACCAGAATATAGAGTCAACATTGTAACCTCAGACCTTTGTGTTGTATTTTCTTTAGTAAAAGCGTAGCACATACTCCGATCCACATGGATGACTGCCTCAACAGCTAACACAGGCCTCTAGGGGAATACGTGACACTCACTCTCAAAGTGCTGGTATGTTTGATATGTTGCTGAGCATTTACACCCTAGACTCATTTAATAAAGTATTAGAAGGACAAGCTCCCTGCTCAGGAATCCTGGTTTTGCAAAACCCAAACACAGACACTGCTGTCTGAGCCCCCTGAAGTGCCACACAACCGTCTTGGGAAATTATTGTATAAAACATTCTAAAAGTTTTCCTGTAACAGGATAAATTTTATTTAGCTTGCTTATCAAGTACGGTATACGATTACTGAACAAATCATGCACCTCTGATAGGTCATTAATTCTGTTTTTATTACAAAATTATTGTATAAAACATTCTAAAAGTTTTCCTGTAATAGAATATTATTTAGCTTGCTTATCAAGTATGGTACACCATTACTGAACAAATCATACACCTCTGAGAGGTCATTAATTCTGTTTTTATTACACTGCAGTGATACTTTCTTGACACTTGCTAATATATTATTATTTTGTTTTAAAAAATTTGTGTGTTCAACAAAGGCTTCTAACAATCACAATTGATATATCATAACAATGGCAAAGCATAAAGAAAAAAATGCGTACCTCTGAAAGAAAGCAAAGCATATATCTTGTACAAGAACAAAAGAATTCCAGAATCAGTTCAACCACTTCTTGGTAGTTTTGGTACAGATCCACAAGGAAAGCACATTCTAACATGGCAGGATAAAGAAAGTCGAGCAGAGTCTCAGCTGTAGTACAATGGGCTCCTTGAGACACACCTGAAACAAAAAAATTGCAGAACTCCTTGTTTCCAGTCATGATAAAAGCAGAAATTTTAATTTTCAACATGACATTCTGGATTAATATAGACTATGAGTGTCATTCGTAAAGTATAGTAAAATGTTGATGTTGATAACAAAAGTATAATTCATCATTAAACAAAGGCAGGCAGAGATCCCTCTTTGTGTCAATAGCATGTGTGTACCATGACCCTAAGTCTATTACAATTGTAACCTGCTACAAGTTGATCTAGAAGCCACATGGACAAAAGTAGGATACAGAAGCATTCCTGTACATCACACACTGAACCCAGCTTTCTTCAGACAGTTCAAAACAACATTACTTATGGTCATACAATGATTATGCAGAAATATTACTCCATTTTTTGCTATTTGAGCTCTGGTCCTCATAAATGAAAGTCTAGTGTCTTAACACTGTACATTTCTCTCTGTTGGACTGATAGATTACAACTTTGTGCATGCAGTGTTCTCTTTCATGGAGGCAAACAACTGAGAAAAGCATTTGGGCAACAGCTCATAATCTATGCCACTAATCATTTTATTTTGAATGTCACAGAAGCAATAGTTTACATCCTTAACATGCACAACTGATCCAAGTTTTGAAAGTAGAAGATTATTTAAAACAAGCAAATTTTTGTGACAGAATTAAGACACTGCCAGCACCCTAACAACATGAATTTTTCTAATGGAGCAGTATGTAATGTCCACAGCCATCAGTGGACATGTGAAAATCCCCATTACATTTAACAAAGTGTTCGGGTGTGGTGGTCCTCTAGAGTCGCATCCTAGGTCGCCTGATTTAACACCAATGGACTTTGTTGTTTGATGAAAGGCACCAGTGAAGGTGAGTCACAAAATGTTTGAAGCTGCAAGAATCATTTGCAACAGAAAATGTGTGTTTAATGTAGAAAACCATGCATACGAACATACATTTTGCCTACCTTTTTCCATTCAGCTGAAACTATTATACTCATCTAATTTAATCAGTAACTGCACAGTTTCATCTACATCTACATTTATGCTCCGCAAGCCACCCAATGGTGTGTGGCGGAGGGCACTTTACGTGCCACTGTCATTACCTCCCTTTTCTGTTCCAGTCGTGTGCGCGCTCGAATATCTCTAATTTTACATTCGTGATCTCCTCGGGAGATATAAGTAGGGGGAAGCAATATATTCGATACCTCATCCAGAAACGCACCCTCTTAAAACCTGGCGAGCAAGCTACACCGCGATGCAGAGCGCCTCTCTTGCAGAGTCTGCCACTTGAGTTTGCTAAACATCTCCGTAACGCTATCACGGTTACCAAATAACGCGCCGCTCTTCTTTGGATCTTCTCTATCTCTTCCATCAACCCGATCTGGTACGGATCCCACACTGATGAGCAATACTCAAGTATAGGTCGAACGATTGTTTTGTAAGCCACCTCCTTTGTTGATGGACTACATTTTCTAAGGACTCTCCCAATGAGTCTCAACCTGGTACCCGCCTTACCAACAATTAATTTTATATGATCATTCCACTTCAAATCGTTCCGCACGCATACTCCCAGATATTTTACAGAAGTAACTGCTACCAGTGTTTGTTCCACTATCATGTAATCATACAATAAAGGATCCTTCTTTCTACGTATTCGCAATACATTACATTTGTCTATGTTAAGGGTCAGTTGCCACTCCCTGCACCAAGTGCCTATCCGCTGCAGATCTCCCTGCATTTCGCTACAATTTTCTAATGCTGCGACTTCTCTGTATACTACAGCATCATCCGCGAAAAGCCGCATGGAACTTCCGACACTATCTACTAGGTCATTTATATATATTGTGAAAAGTAATGGTCCCATAACACTCCCCTGTGGCACGCCAGAGGTTACTTTAACGTCTGTAGACGTCTCTCCATTGATAACAACATGCTGTGTTCTGTTTGCTAAAAATTCTTCAATCCAGCCACACAGCTGGTCTGATATTCTGTAGGCTCTTACTTTGTTTATCAGGCGACAGTGCGGAACTGTATCGAACGCCTTCCGGAAGTCAAGGAAAATAGCATCTATCTGGGAGCCTGTATCTAATATTTTCTGGGTCTCATGAACAAATAAAGCGAGTTGGGTCTCACACGATCGCTGTTTCCGGAATCCATGTTGATTCCTACAGAGTAGATTCTGGGTTTCCAAAAACGACCTGATACTCGAGCAAAAAACATGTTCTAAAATTCTACAACAGATCGATATCAGAGATATAGGTGTATAGTTTTGCGCATCTGCTCGACGACCCTTCTTGAAGACTGGGACTACCTGTGCTCTTTTCCAATCATTTGGAACCTTCCGTTCCTCTAGAGACTTGCGGTACACGGCTGTTAGAAGGAGGGCAAGTTCTTTCGCGTACTCTGTGTAGAATCAAATTGGTATCCCGTCAGGTCCAGTGGACTTTCCTCTGTTGAGTGATACCAGTTGCTTTTCTATTCCTTGGACACTTATTTCGATGCCAGCCATTTTTTCGTTTGTGCGAGGATTTAGAGAAGGAACTGCAGTGCAGTCTTCCTCTGTGAAACAGCTTAGGAAAAAGGTGTTTAGTATTTCAGTTTTACGCGTGTCATCCTCTGTTTCAATGCCATCATCATCCCAGAGTGTCTGGATATGCTGTTTCGAGCCACTTACTGATTTAACGTAAGACCAGAACTTCCTAGGATTTTCTGTCAAGTCGGTACATAGAATTTTACTTTCGAATTCACTAAACGCTTCACGCATAGCCCTCCTTACGCTAACTTTGACATCGTTTAGCTTCTGTTTGTTTGAGAGGTTTTGGCTGCGTTTAAACTTGCAGTGAAGCTCTCTTTGCTTTCGCAGTAGTTTCCTAACTTTGTTGTTGAACCACGGTGGGTTTTTCCCGTCCCTCACAGTTTTACTCGGCACATACCTGTCTAAAACGCATTTTACGATTGGCTTGAACTTTTTCCATAAACACTCAACATTGTCAGTGTTGGAACAGAAATTTTCGTTTTGATCTGTTAGGTAGTCTGAAATCTGCCTTCTATTACTCTTGCTAAACAGATAACCTTCCTCCCATTTTTTATATTCCTATTAACTTCCATATTCAGAGATGCTGCAACGGCCTTATGATCACTGATTCCCTGTTCTGCACTTACAGAGTCGAAAAGTTCGGGTCTGTTAGTTATCAGTTTAAGATAACAGGTATTAGCAGAGGCAAGCACATACATTTTCACAAGCTTGGTGCTGTATGGTTGTGTCATTTCATGACCGCAGCTTCACAATGGTGCACGGTTATTGGGAAAACTTTGTTCAATTTAACATCGCCTACCCTGATCTGCCACCTACCCTGATCTGACACCATTACCACATTGCTTTTCTTCAACCTGTACTATTAATTCATCAAAGGAGAAACTTTCCTTCTTTTACGTTCACTGTTGAAGTTAATCTTCTGTTAACCATATGAAAATCTTTTCTATGCCTCATTTCATAGTTGTGAATATCCACGTTTCTTTTTGTGATCTTAGAGTCCTCTTTCATTAGCATTATACAGGGTGTATATGCGGACAAGGAAAAAAAATTCCTAGTTTTTTCCTGGATTTCCAGGTTAAAAATACACTTTTTCCATAATAAGTGACAGCATACTTTTCCTCAGAACTGTAAAACTTATCAATCCTTTGAATGGTTATGGTTTTATGCACTGGTGTAGAATTCCCCAACACTTTATAAGACAAAACTCTAGGAAAAAAACACATTTTGGAAGGATGTTTGATGTGCAGAACATTTACACTGCATATTTTCATATTACGAAAGTATACATTCAAATTCCACCAAACAGCGCATGTTACTTTCCGAAGCACTGAAATTGAGATTGGGATGCGCTTTTGTAAGCCAGTCATAGCTCATGTCACATGATCTAGCCAGCCGATGACAGTGGATATTCAGAGCATAGGACATGTGATGTAGTCAGCCTATAGCAACATCACTGTTAAGTAGCAAGACTACACAAACAGGAGAAGTTAATGGTTTAAATTAATATACATAGTGTTGCTACAAGAAAAGAAAAGCTTTCACATATAATATTGGCCTCCAAGATTAATATTCTGCAAGAGAAGCTAAGCTTTCACATATAATGTTGATCTTTTTGGCACATTTTACACTTTAAGATACATCACACAAATGCATCAGTAAAATTTTTAACAATGACACGAACATCTGATCTGGGCTCGAAATTCTGCTACGTGGTCATCCTCAAAGAGTTGATTTTTAAATGAGAGTCAAGCACTCTGCGATTTAAGAAATACATTGTACATTCTCACACAGAGTTCATGTTTCGAAAAAGGAAATTTACTTCAAAAGTAACGCTTTTCAAACAATCATTCAAAATATTTTCCCGCGACCTGTTAAAAATGGGTTCATTTCAGCAGTTGATAGAGAGTGCCAGATAACGGGCATCACTGCGCTTGTGCAGCTATGATGATGCAGGAAGCCTGTATGTTCGATATGTGTAAAACATTAAAAGATCTTACATTATATCATAAAAGATACAATACATTAGAGGATACTCAAAGTGCAATTTCATGAACCATACTAAAATGCTTAATTCGGCTTAAAGTGCACATTCATATGTTCAGAACCAGATGTAAATTTTCTTGGAGTACCAGTACTGTACTATCTTATGTTTGGTTCTTTATTATGGCACAATGTCATAGGTGCTAGAAGATGAAAACATGCACTTGAAACGCAGTGAACAGTTGAAACTAACCAATAGTGGAATTAAACACTTCGTTTCAAATAAATTGACTGCCTCAGCGGAAAAGATTACTAAAAGTCAATTTTTTTTTTTTGTAAACCGACAAAAATAACTTAATTGTTCTGCAAGGCGATTAATTCTTGTCTGTCAGAAAGGTGGAAACGGAATAAAATCTGAAACTAGTAACATATTTTAGCCTTCCGTAATTATGTGAATGTATTTTAATTCACTTGATAGCTCCTGGCCACAGAAATCCGAGAAATTCGTTTTGTTTTCATTTGACATGAGAGCAATAAATGAAGAGGAAGCAGCAAAAGCACTAAATGTAAACACAGGTCACATGGAGACTACCCACCTCCTCACTAAAACTCAGACTGTTCTGTGCATCAGCCCCGGATCTATGATATTTCCAAACCAGGGCAATACTAGATAGTGACGGCCCCCCTCCCTCGAGTGTTTGAGGTAGGACACCAAAAATTTAAAGAAATCACTTTTCAAAAATATGTTGATTTTGTAGCACACATCTTTCTGAAGGGTCTGATACATAAAACATATGTGTTCGAGGAAATGTAAGACGTTATTTGGTCTTGAGGGTGCCAAAATGAAGTGTCACACCTTCACACAACATTCTTCTATCGCATGTCACTGTATTTCGCTCCGTCAAACTCAAACATGTAATGGATGCCATCAAACTATATTCAGGTCAGTGGAAATTAAAATGTTCTATGGTGCCTCTCCTGCTCCCAGTCGGCCGGTTTGACATCCTGCCCCTCTTTAAAAAAATTTGGCAATTAATACTGAATGGGATTATCTGTAACTGAACAAGAACTCTTCAGAAAATTTGCACTCTTTATTGCCTATTAGCTAATAACTTGCTGTTTTGTGTGACATAAAATTAAATATAGGATACATAAAACTAGTTAAGACAAGAGACAAGCAAGACAGTATACATTTCTTCAATCCTTAAGTCCTAGCATTTTTTTCTCTCTAATCTTGCTACAGCTTTACATGGCATGCTTCCTTTCTGGGAAAGAATCTATTACCTCATAAAAGCTCATCAAACGTTTTGCTACACGAAAAAAGGAAATGTAGTTGTCTAATACTGAAAAACCTGTTAATACAAATAGTACCCAAGACTGTTGGGGTTTCAAGATCTGATTACGTGTATTTTGTCACTATCTGCTAGATAAAATGAAATAAGCTGCCTAATATTGCAGCAATTGTAACACACACCAAATAAACAAGACTGTTTTGGCACAAATGGTAATTTTTATAAAACGACAGAATATAATCCATGAAGTACCAATATCATATGCCTATTAGGCCTACTACAAGCAAAACGTTTTGTGTTAGGAAATACTTTCATATTTCATTCATATGCTCCAGTTTCTGAAGTGTGAGATTGAATATTAGTAGTACAAAATTTTTATTTAAATTTGGAATCGTTACATTCTTCCATAATTGGTGTGATGTCCCCGTTTCTTCTCCTTCCTCATTCTAACAAACAATCTTGTCATCACAAATTCTGTAACTATTCCTGCCAGTGTCAAAACTTATTCTTTATCCTTTATCACTTAGCTACAATATAGTAGGTCAGCAACTGGAAGCAGTTAATTCCATAAATTATCTGGGAGTACGCATTAGGAGTGATTTAAAATGGAATGACCATATAAAATTAATTGTAGGTAAAGCAGATGCCAGACTGAGATTCATTGGAAGAATCCTAAGGAAATGCAGTCCAAACACAAAAAAGTAGGTTACAGTACACTTGTTCGCCATCTGCTTGAATACTGCTCACTAGCGTGGGATCTGTACCAGATAGGGTTGATAGAAGAGATAGAGAAGATTAAACAGAGACCAGCGCTTCGTTACAGGATCATTTAATAATCGCAAAAGCATTACGGAGACGATAGCTAAACTCCAGTGGAAGACTCTACAAGAGAGACGGTCAGTAGCTTGGTACGGGCTTTTGTTGAAGTTTCGAGAACATACCTTCACTGAGGAGCCAAGCAGTATATTGCTCCCTCCTACGTATATCTCACGAAGAGACTATGAGGATAAAATCAGAGAGATTAGAGCCCACACAGAGGCATACCAACAATCTTTCTTTCCACGAAGAATACGAGACTGGAATAGGAGGGAGAACCAATAGAGGTACTCAAGGTACTCTCCGCCACACACTGTCAAGTGGCTTGCGGAGTATTGATGTAGATGTAGATATTCACCGTTTAAGTTCATTAACCCTGCCACAATCAACAGTTAGGTTATCCCAAATTTATTTTTTGGTTAGGCATTATTATGTGTTCACACAATGCACTTTCTGTGCTGCTCCCAGAACAGAACTTAGCCAGGAACTGTACAACTGGCCCTTAATAGTGTAGCAGTCTGGCCAAAAATTTTCTGTCAAAATTTCATTTTCTTGGATACACCGAGAATATAATACGTAACCTTTCTTACCCGGCGTTCCTGTAAGTCGTTTATTTTCATTCTGGTAGTCTGAATCTATGGATTTCACTAGTAATTATAACAATGTTGATCATTTGCAAACCAGTGAACCACATAAACAACAGTTGGCATTCACTTGTTCAGCTTTATTCCACTCAGCTCGTATAGCCCCGTCTCCTTTTGTCTGCAGGTAAGTTTATTTCTACATGCAATGGGGATTCACCTGGCACACACATCATGTCCATTATGTATGCATTCAAAAATCAACTTAGAATGTGTTCAAAAATATTAAAAAACCAACAGAGATGCATTTCAAAATCATATGAATAGTTGATAGACCAATGTGTGCTAGATACTAGGCGCTTTGTGAAACATGGTTTTTTTTTCCCCCTCAAGAATATGAATTTTTTTACGTTTACTTTTAGGTTTTCTCTTTCAAAGTGAGCTTTCGCCTTTTCAATAAAGTTATGTATCTCTTCAACTAGGCTGGGTTCACTGTCTGCATAGCAGACACCAAATGTATCTACTGCATAAATAGTGATCAATTGCTTATTGTCAAGAGAGCTTGGGAAATCATTTACATAGGGTATGAATAGGACAGGACCTAAAATGGATCCCTGAGGAACACCAAAATGTATATTTCTTATACTTGACCTTCCCCTCTCCAGTATTTCTCCATCAGAGTACATAATCTCCATGCACTATTGTCTACCCTCTAAATATGTTTCTAGCAATTTTTGATAAGAGCACGTCATGATGTACTCTATCAAAAGCCTTTGAGAGGTCCAGGAATACTCCTGCTGCTTGGGATTTTTCATTTATTTCTTCAAGTACACGATGAAGAAATTGTACTGCTGCTGACGTGTACTTCGATTTCTCCTGAAACCATGCTGGAAATCACTTAACATGTCATCATTGTTGTAATGTTTGAGGATTTTTTTTATTATTATTTACCTCTACCAGTTTGCTGGTTGAGATTAGGGCAATGGGTCTGTAATTCTGTACATGCTTTATTCCCCCCCCCCCCCCCCCTTTTATGTGTCTTCGTTTCACTACCGACAGTTTCAACTTATCAGGGAATACACCGTCTTCGAGAACACAGTTTAGTAAGATGAACTAGTGGTCTCATTAGTTCAATAAATATGGAGAAATTTCATCTAATCCTGCTGATTTTTTGTTTCTGAGGTTATCAATAAGCTACAGAATGTCATATGTGCTTACTGCAAGTAGTGTACTGCAGTTCTGTTTGTTACTGGATTCAAATGAGTGCTGTATATCCTGTTTCATAGAGACATCATTTTTGACAGTATGTATGAAGTAATTATTAAAAATATTGCTGACTAGAAGAGGATCAGAGATACCTTCATTATTCACATGTAATTGTACATTATTAATTTTAGTTTATGTTTCATTGTTTCTGATTTTATTTAAAATTGGGCAACAAGTCTTTGAAACATCATCGTAACCTCATATCTGTTGGCTGATCCTTTCTGATTTTAATCTCCTGACTTCTTTGCGGTACTTATATTTGTACTGCTTGCAGACTTCTTTGTGTTGATTTTTATGGATACTCACTTTTTTTAATGGCATGGCTCTATTTAAGCGCTCAGTTATAATTTCTGTGAGCATGTTGACCCCAACGGTAGTCATAACTGAATCCCATGATTCCTGGCTTAAACTATGTCTTAGTGTAGCAATGTTGTTTGTAGATAATATTCACCTGGGCTCATACATTTTTCTTGGTTTGAATTTGGTATTACATTTTAGCACTAGTGTTTGGACTAAATGATCTGAGAGGTGACCATTTATGACATCTGTTGAGATGATGTGGTCATAATTTGTGATAACATGATCAATTGAAATACTGTGTGTGTTAGCTATTCTGGTGGGTATTAGTCCAAGAAGATTTTTAGCCCCATAAGACAGGATACAATCTGTAAAAAGTTTGCTTTCCTGACCATCATGTAAAGTGTTGATGTTCAGATCTCCCAGTATGGCAAGATTTACACTTCTATAGTGTGACATTATTTTACTTAAAACTCCATTAAGTTATTTCAGTAAAGCATTAAAATTTCCACAGGGGGATCTAAATAAACCTATGACATAAAAAGGAACAGTGCAAAATGTGATTTTAAGAATTGCAATTTCGCAATCTTTGTCAACACAGAAATGGTTCCCCCAAAGCACTTTTTTCGTGGTGACTGTGAACTTATATTTTCTTGAGTAGATAGCAACACCACCACCTTTATTGTGTGTTCTGCAGTAGAACGTAGCTAGGTTGTAGCCCTCTAATTTGCAATATTGAATGTTGTCCACTGTTTTCTGTAGCTATTACTACATGCGAAGATAGTCCTGTGATAAATTATTCAAAAGCATTTATTTTGTTTCCTAAACCCTGTACATTATAATGCAAAAGTGATACATTATTCTCATGTGGACTGACACCTGTTTTGAGGCTCATGTGAAACACATACACTTACATCTGGTGTTGCACTGGTGGAAGGTTTCATTGTCCTAAAGAAAACATCGCTCTTGTCCTGCCGATGTATTGTTTTACTAACCTGGCATTTTGTGGTTGATACTGGTAAGATCATAATTATTCAAAGTTAACAATTATGCAAGAACTATGTGTTTCTCACCAAATTTGTTGTTCAGCATACCTTGTCTCTATCAGCTGAAAGTGATATGCCAGGAGTCAAGAATTTTCCAATTAATTTTTGTTTCTCCCAAACGAAGCCCTCTGAACAGACTGATTACCACTTAACACCAGAATGCCTGGCAGAGATAGTGAGCATTTTTTATTTTGAGATGTGAATTTCTTCAGTGTTTAAAATAGTGATTTTATGACTTTTATTTATTTTAGATGTTGTTTAATTGCCTTAATTGTTTTTGTTTTTTTTTGTAACTAAAAATTTTTAAGCTAATTATACATTTACCATTGATTCCCGATGGCGGTCAATTTACCACTTCTCACAGAAATGCATTTTACCTGTTTACTTGGTGCTTTCATTAGCCAACAATGATGACCTTCATACAATGTTGCGTATAACAGTTTTGCACTGTTTGTTGTCACTAACAGTTCAACTGTTAACTATAATGAATTGCTGTCCCAATCTCAGCATTTCTGAAACTGAAAATAAAGCATTGGCTGCTCACAGACACTAAAGTTAAATATGTTCTGAATGGTTTTACTTACTTGGGAAAACGTGAAATGAAACCTGTGGATACTAATCTACTAGAACATATTACACTACACTTCATGTAACCTTACTAACGAAAGTGCAGGAAAGTTACATCAGACAGCTTCTTCATTTCTCTCAAGCTGGCAAAAGAGCTGAAAAATGGGATACAAACAATGTTGATACTCTGAACAGCAGTAGAAGGGAATTGCCTCCATCTGTGAGAAAAGGACAAGCTGTACTTCATTCAGGTGTTATTTACAAGGTTAATGTCATTCCTCTAATATCTTACCAAGGGAAAATGTGCTTACTCTTAGTTCTTTGCACTCCAGTGTAACAAGCAATGAGGCTGCAAAAAAGACAATTTCAGAAACACCTAATTTGGTCTAGATGTGGTAAATCAAAACTCACAAAAATATATACCATAACAGCCACAACGAGGCCCTGCCCTGTCCATGTTTTCTATAAAATTCTACATCTGGTTATGATCAATGCCCACACCATGTACAGGTTGATAACAGGTTCTACCATTTGTCAATTGTCTTTTATAATGAAAGCTGTAGAAGAATTAGTGCTACCAATCAGGAATACTCACCCTCAACAATTCCATACTTCATCTATTTTGTCTGCTAACAGAGAAGAAGGATCATCTAAAGGCGCCAAATGAAAAACTTGCAAAATTGAAGTGTGCGAGAAAAACAAAACTATAGATTGTATATATAAAAAATGTAAAAAATTTGCCTCCAATTCGTCTAAGCAAAAAGATAACAGAAGTCTCCATATAGATGTGTATAGTTAAACACTACTTATTTGTTACAGGATATAAGTATAATTAGTGAAGAGCTAAGTAATTCCATGATAACAACAGTTGTCAAAAATACTGGAAAGTACACAATGTTATGTAGCTCTAAAACAATATCACTTATATTTGTATGCAACATAAAAATACAGTTGAGCATGTACAAATAAAATTGTTCAAAAATGTTCAAATGTGTGTGAAATCTTATGGGACTTAACTGCTAAGGTCATCAGTCCCTAAGATTACACACTACTTAACCTAAATTATCCTAAGAACAAACACACACACCCATGCCCGAGGGAGGACTCGAACCTCCACCGGGATCAGACGCACAATAAAATTGTGCCCACATAATTATTATACATGAAGAAAATAAGAAAAGCAATATTAAAAACAATAAATACAAAATATTGTTGCATAGCAATAAAAGTCTTAGAAGTCAACTGACCTCCATTGGGCATTCTAAGGGATAGGAGACAGCTCGAAGATTTACTAAGATTTTCATCCTTCAATAATATCAATGGCACACTCACAGAACATCACGATGCTGTGCTTCAATTAAAATGAACACTATATACCAGATATAATACACAAAAGAATAGTTAAGGAGGTCAAATCACAATTTTACAAAAAAAAACCTTCAAGAAGACAAGCACAATCTCTTGATTTAAACAGCAAATATGTTTAAAAGATTGTGTAGTACCTATAAAACTTTCAATAATATCCATAATTTCCATCTTCACAGATTCTTGATGATACATTCTGCGTAGGGTCTCACGATTGACAACAGCCTGAAAACGATCACAAAGCGGCTTTGGAACCTGCACAAGAAACATTCACTTGATTAGTTCAAAAAAAACTTTTACAATCATGAGATAGACAAAATGAATTTATTATAACAAAAAAGTTCATCACAGCACTTAGTGCCCTGTAACACACACACACACACACACACACACACACACACACACACACACAAAACCCTCACCAGAACAACAAGACATGATGTAATTTGCTATGCATAATACTTACCAAATGTCATTTATACACAAATTAACAACAGATACGACAATAGTACATAAGTCACAAGCGGAAGGAAACAACCGACTGTTTTAGAGATGCCATAATATCATTATGTAACAGACTACAGACTGAATTTTACTACATATGAACAATTCAAACTTCACAGCCACGACATATTGAGATAAATGGAAAATGAAAAATATACAAGTGCTCTGGAAAAGGAAACTGGACAACAGTACTGTGCAAAATCACCTAATGAGTCAGAACCTCCTGGTCACAATCCAGTGCCATACAGTCATTTTTATTGTGCATTGTAATTGTATGGAGTTTTAGTCCACCAGCATTTGAAGAGCTGGGCAGTATGTGACACCCATTCTGTGTCAACCGGAGTACTCTCCATCACTATGTCATCACCAGGCCGCAAATAACGGTCCTCCGCCCATCTGCGACAGCCAACAATCTGCCAGCAGCTCGCCTCTGAATTCACCATAAATCCAGATTTCAACTCTGGGAAACACCAATGCCGTGCCGCTGTGATGCTGCGAAGTACAAGAAATTACTGCCACACCATGTGCTGTGCCACGTGCAGTATCTGGACACCACCATCACATCAGTGAGCTGAGTCGGCATTCCACTGCGTAAGCAGCTTGCATCCTTGCACCTCTAGCCATTGCTACGCCTGCCACTTCAATGCCAGAACATTACACGAAGGCAGAAACACACTCAAATGACTGTTCAAGTTGTATGGATTAATTAGACTCATTTCTGTCCATTCTCATATCTGTCCACAGCCACTTTCAGCCAGTTACATGGTGGAACTAAGTCGAATGAATTAATAAGTTTTATTTTGTCTGCAGCTTCCCCACGTCACACCTTCCTCCCAAGCCATCTACGAACCTTACAACACCCAAGGAAGACTCACGAACATCCAGATAAGCAGGAACTGTTTATGTTCCACTACTGTTTCTCTGCAGCTATTCCTGACTGCTACATTTTGGTGCCAAATGGGCAACATCTTGCTTCTGATCACAACACATAATTTATTAATGATACATTGCTATTTCATATGAAATATACCAAAAGAGATGTTGGAACTGAGCAAGATAAAGATGATAGAGCACATCTGCTTATGGACAAGACTATGGGGTTCACTGCAGATCAGCGAGACACTAGTGTAAATGTAGAATCTATATCAGGAAATAATGAACTGCTATGAAGATCTGACATCAGCAGTTATCTGAAACTGGAAAGACAGCCATACACAGATGTTATACTTTATAACCATGTTTGATATACAACACTGTGACATAATGTCTTTTAATACAAAGGAATCAACCACCCACGTGACTTGATCAATGAACAGAACCAGTTCAATGAAACTTATGTAGAAAGAAGGAAGGGACGAAAATGAGTGTTTCACGTCCCATCAACAACGAGGTCATTAGCGATGGAACACAGCTCAGACTGGGGAAGGAAATCCACAGTGCACTTTCAAAGGAACCGCCACGGTGTTTGTCTTAAGCAATGCAAGGAAATCAGGGAAAGACTAAATCTGGATGGCCGTACTGGGGGTTTGAACTGCAGTCCTCCTGAATGTGAGTCAAATGTGCTAACCACTGTGCCACCTCACTTAGTAAACTTAAGTAGACGAATTCTTGAACTGTTGATGGCAACTATGGCCACTACGTACAGCTGTTAGTGATAATAGCATTGTTATTGTTGGCAGCAGCACCAGCAGCAGGAGTAGTGGC
The DNA here is from genome assembly GCF_023864275.1 of Schistocerca cancellata. Classification (NCBI taxonomy): domain Eukaryota; kingdom Metazoa; phylum Arthropoda; class Insecta; order Orthoptera; family Acrididae; genus Schistocerca; species Schistocerca cancellata. Next base: position 812,861,730 of record NC_064629.1, on the reverse strand, counting down.
AACAATGGAAGCAGTTATGATCTTACACCATGGAAAAAATCATCAGATATTGCTTACTTTGGCTTTGATATCAATAGGACAAATGTTCCTCCTGTACACTCAAAACTTACCTCATTCCAGTAGTTCGCACGGTGTTCAGACTCAACAGCAGGTGCCACAACAATTAAGGCTTTGAAAAGACCTCTCTTGCATCCTTGAGGAAATAGTGGTGCATTTTGCTTCAAAAGATTTAATAGCTTCAGTAGGCCCTCAGTCTTTAATGCTGTCTTTGCCCTATAATGAGATATTAATCATTACTGTTGACAGGTTACAAAAATCTAGTAAGGTGGTTAAAATGCCCAGGAAAAATGTTCTCAACATTTTAACATAAAAAGAATTTAAATTTCTCAGTGTCACAATTCAGTCATGTTTTACCACCAAAACTACTACTTTTAATATCGAGTTTGGTGATTACTGTCAGAAATTGTAGGAAATAATTAAAATAAATGTACTAAATTCACTAGTGCAATCAAATAATAACAGCAGTTCATTACCTGAGAATTAATTTGTTACTTTAATTATTAGAAGTTTCTTCTCTAGATGAAGAAGAATTTATGACTGAAAGGGTTCAAATGGTTCAAATGGCTCTGAGCACTATGGGACTTAACATCTGAGGTCATCAGTCCCCTAGAACTTAGAACTACTTAAACCTAACTAATCTAAGGACATCAGACATCACACACATCCATGCCCGAGGCAGGATTCGAACCTGCGACCGTAGCAGTCGCGCGGTTCCGGACTGAAGCGCCTAGAACCGCTCGGCCACCGCGCCCGGCGACTGAAAGGGAAAGAGATATAATGCAACAGAGATTTCTAAGAGGAGGATAAATCATTTAGATCACTGAATTAAAGATGGTAAGGGGAGTGAAGTGGGGGAGAAACTGAAAGCCACTGAAGGTTAGAAGGAAGATTAGAGTTTAACGTTCTGTCGACAGTTTGGTCATTTGAGATGGAGTACAAGTTCTGACTATATAAAAGGACGGGGAAGAAAACTGGCTGTGCCCTTATCAAAGGGACCACTCCGGCATTTCCCTGGAGCAATTTAACAAGATCACAGAAAACCTAAATCTGGATGGTCGCTTGGGGATGTGAACTGTTGTCCTCCGGAATGCAGAGAGCCACTGAATATCTGCTGGACCGAATTCTGATGTAGCCATGTGCAATTAAAAAAGAATCAGAACTGTTACTCTATGTAGGATTTTGTGTTGCTAAAATGTTGAATTCAGCTGAGAAATAATAGTTCTAAGTCTTAACAGGTCCATAGTAAAAACAGTTATTATGACTAATTCAATAACTAAATAAAATTTACCTGCAACTTAAGTTAAAAAACAAGACTAAACTCAAAAAAGAAACAGCATATAATAACTAAAACACCATGCATGCAGAATGTGGCCATCAATCTAAGTTAGGGCTCATAGAAACAATCAATATAAGTACAGAATTGCATTTTTTTAAAAAGCTGGATAGAGTACAGAGTAGAACATGGTGTTCACTTAATAGGTGCGACCCAGTAATTGTTTAATTTTATTACCATATGTTGCACATTTATCTACCACAACCAAATATTTTCTAATTGTATACCGTATTTACTCAAATCTAAGCCGCACTCGAATCTAAGCCGCACCTTAAAAATGAGACTCGAAATAAAGGGAAACAAAATTTCCCGAATCTAAGCCGCACCCGAAATTCAAGGGGAGATAAAAGTTTTAGGCCGCACCTCCAAATCGAGACAATGTTGGTCCATTATAATACGAGACACAATTTAGGTCGAATGAATGACGATACAGCTACAGTAGTTTGGTTCGAGTCGTAAGCTCAGCAGTTAAGCTTTACCAGGTAGCCATTGCTATGCATCAGGCGCTCCGTCCGTATTTATACGGGTACCCTTCCTTTTTCACGTGCTTCGTCTGGTTTGAATTGATTGCTTATTTTTCTTTGATCTGATAAGTGCCGTTATGTGTTTACGTCACTCTAAGCTGAAAATGCATTACTGTACTGTGTCTTGCATTGTTTGTCGCATTCTGATAATGTGTGTTTACGGCCTGTCGCCGCTCGCGGCGTGGCTTGCTCTTGTGCGAGGTTACTTACACTGCTGCTTTATTTGATAATGATCAACAAGAACCAAATAATAGACTGCATATGATGGAAGATGTTCTGAACGAGAGTTTAGCGAACATTTTTCACCATTTGAAAATCTTTGCAGACACCTCTTTAGTACATTATATTCTGCACAGAAATTAGAATCATCTTAGATTTAAAAATCTAGTCAATTGCCGTGCTTCATTTCTGACTGTATCACTATTAGGCATAAGAATAATACGAATATGACGAACATGACATGATATGTGTATTCTTCCGCGTTTGCTGTTGTCTCGCTGTAGTTTCGTAGTTTATTAGGCAGACAGGATTTAAATGAGACAGCAGCAAACACGAAAGAATACATGGCAAAATGTTTATATTCGTATTATTCTTATTGTGAAGAGAATACTGCACGTGATTCACAATTCATAAAAGTTCCTAGTAGCAACCATCTCTTCTCACAGGTAGGAAAAATTTCAGGACGTAGAGTTTCCCATATTGACAAACATCCCAAACAGTCTTGCCAGTCGGATTTTCGTAGTACATTGAAATGCTGCTAGAAGATGAACAATACGAAATTTCTATTTACTTCGTTGGATAATGTATGAAAGTGCAGTGGTCGAAGCTCGGGGCGGAGAAAAAAGCTCGTTTTCCACCTTTTTTAAAAATTTATTTACTGACGAAGAGGTTTTGGTGCCAGTATTTATCTTTGTGCCTGCAAAACATGCCTGTTGTAGCACTACATATATTCGATGGCAGAAGTTAGTTGTGGCGGCACCTACCAACATTTTTCAGAACTTTCGTATACTTTGCACTCGATTCTAAGCCGCAGGCGGTTTTTTGGATTACAAAAACCGGAAAAAAAGTGCGGCTTGAGTAAATACGGTAGTTGTATCAGATATACTGACACTAATATTTTCAATGGCAGACTCTGTAGTCAAGGTAGCCATGACCTAGATATATCATTTTGAAAAGATCAGACCACTTCAGATGTAAGTCCTTTATTTATAGGCACAACCAGTTTTGCAGCATTTTAACTGCATCATCAGGTGCAATTAAATCATGTTCTGATCGTGAAAAGAGAATGGGATGACCCAGTGTTTTTAGTTATCAATCTGCGGATGGACTTCCGCGCTCCACGTGACCACTCCATGTTGGTACCTGGAATTTCCGCAACTGTGTCTTGACATGCTGTAAAAATGTCTGCTTGTGTCTGTGTATGTGCAGATGCATATGTGTGTGTGTGTGTGTGTGCGCGAGTGTATACCTGTCCTTTTTCCCCCTAAGGTAAGTCTTTCCGCTCCCGGGATTGGAATGACTCCTTACCCTCTCTCTTAAAACCCACATCCTTTCGTCTTTCCCTCTCCTTCCCTCTTTCCTGATGAAGCAATGGTTTGTTGCGAAAGCTTGAATTTTGTGTGTATGTTTGTGTTTGTTTGTGTGTCTATCGACCTGCCAGCACTTTTGTTTGGTAAGTCTCATCATCTTTGTTTTTAGATATATTTTTCCCACGTGGAATGTTTCCCTCTATTATATAATAATATAATAAATAATGTTTAAATAATTCTTTCTTTCATTCAGTTTGAGTCTTTACTTTATACACTCACTTGGCAGGCAGTAGTGTAGTCAGTATTAAAAATAACACACTCACAGTCAGAAAAAAGAAACCACATTGGTTTATTTCCTTACGGAGATTACCATATTTACCTGATTATACGATTAGTTTTTTTTTTCCCAAGTTTGTCCTCAAAAAGGAGGTTCTCTTATATTTTCAGATTAAGCTATTGCTGCTGAAGTCAATATTTTTACGTTGTTTAATAGACTATACTGGGGTAATCTTACGTTTGTAGGGGTCATCTTACATTTGGAGATGAATGTTTGGCTACTGAGGTCATGTGCAGATTTATTTTGAAGAATTCAGAAGAGCAGGGCTCACTTTCCAGCAGGTTCGAGATTTCCTGATACCCGAAGCACTTGATATGGTATCGATGTTGCTCAAAAATCACAAAGACATAGATCACATGGTGCTAGTGCAAGAATTACGCACGAAACTATCAAACAGCCATGACAACAGTCTACTGCTCTGATTAAAATTTAACAATTTTGTGAAACATAGGAGGAAATAGCATTAAATTCTATCATTTTACAAACTTTTGTTGTATTTGAACTGGTTTGCAATAAACATTCTTATATACCTATGGATATCATATACAAACATTTATGACACTTTTTAAGTAAAGCTAACATTTAAAAAACAAAATGTGTCCTTCAGAAAACATTCGCAGATTTAGGACCCATACCAATATTTTATTTGGTTATGATAGAATGTAATGATTTACTAAGTGGATTGAAAATGAGAAATTTTATCACTTGTGGTATTAGAATAGGGTAAAAATGTTACCAGCTTTAGAACACGATCACGACATTCAATTGAAAGAAGGTGGAAAATTAGTCCAGAATGAAATATCTAACAAAGGAAATAAATTATATTAAACTGACTGTAATTGTCATCACGAGAATAAATTACAGCAGCAAGACCTGTCGAGGAGATAGTAGTACCAACAGATGTCAGTTCGAGAATGGGACTGAATCGTAATTGCAATCTTTTATTTATGTATTAATTCGTGTTTCTACATATGACTTGAACACTAAAAGATACTGCAGTCTGTTTGTTACAATTGCTCAAGCTCGACACTATGGAGTGATTAGAAGGGGAACAGTGACATCAGCTTGGCTGGGAGCTAGGATGATTGCAGGGATGTACTTCACCTTTTTATGAACATCTACCACATTGAAACTTGTTTCTCCAAATATATTTGTAGTCGGAATTAAACTGACTTTAAAATTGGACAAATGTTCAACAGTAATATTCATTTCTGCAAATGGTAGAAGTCTAGATAGGGACCAGTGGTGTATTTACATTTTCCTTGCTGCAATGTTGTCGACAGTCTCCGTGATGTAAAAATGAAAGGGTTCTTTTTTCTACACAGCCAATGAGAGAAAGTGGCAGGAAGGAAATGTGTTTGGAAGCAAAAGACATTGTGACAGTGTCACATCAGTTTAGAAGCAAAATCCAGTATGTATTCAGAAAAAAAAGAAAGAAAAAACTGTGTTCTCAGGTCCAACCGTAATGACAACCTCAGAAACAATGACAGATTCAGGAGAAACAGCCAAATATTTGAGACAACAAAGACAAATTTACAGCTGTTCTGTTAGGATGATTGCTATTGCTATTATTATTATTATTATTATTATTATTATAATTATTATTATTATTAATAGAAATAGTGATACCACAAACTGCAGGATTAGTAAGTGAAAATGGTAGAAAAGAAAACTGTCCAAAAACTAATGCAAACCGTTTCTTTTCGTTTCTAATGCAAACCGTTTCTTTTCGTTTATTTTATTTCACCTCATATTATCAAAATGTAGACAATCAATAAATGATTTAAGTTTAGAATAGATATAATGTTAACCTTTTAGCAGATACTTTATGTTAATAAAACAGTTTGTAATTCTGATTAGTCAGGATATGTTAACAATAAATTTTTCTCAAGGAGCCTATTAAAAAAAGGGTGGATCGTCTTATATTCAAGGTGAGCTTATATTCAGGTAAGTACGCTAGGTATGTGGTGAAGATTTTGAGGTAGGTCAGAGAATGTAACTCTATTAGCCGCAGACCCATCTTGGAGGAGAAGAGAAGTAAAAAGGTAAAGAAAACTAAGCCACTTAGTGTCTGGTCTGGTAGTGACTCGGGACAGAAGACACCATGGCTCCACGATCCCTCCAGCTCACAAGTCAGATGAACCTGCAGCATGATTTGATTGGCACGGAGACTTTGCTTACAACGATTCGGACTATTCTGGAGTGAACCAGTCAATTGTCATCACATTATCAGAAAGGTGAAGGACAAAAAAGGCTTTTTTAAATTAAATTAAACAACAAAAATTTCTCACGTTTGGGGCTTACAGGCATGTTGTATAATTTACTGCTACCTATACACAGTTCCGTAACTTTTCTGCCTAACTAAATCTTTATTTATGGTGCAAATGATGTGAGGCATGTAAAAATTAAAATGAAATGACATACACTGATTGCTTTCATTCCATAATGTCATATGGTGTCATATTTCAGAGTAACTCATCAAAGTTACAGTTTTCAGAGTCCAAAAGAGTCTTATACAAGTTACTTATTGCACAAAATCATAAACATTTCTGTAGGAGCCTGTTCAAAGAAGTCGGTACACTCACTACTGCTTATCTGTATATTTACTTCTTAATGCAATTTGTTGCAAATGTCTTTCAAACCACCAACTCGGGAGATGGAATCAATAAAAGGAAAAACAACAATCTACATAAACACTTAAAATCACTTACTTTGATCCAGAAGGGTCTCTATTTATTCAGGAACAAAGATTTTCTCAGGAACACACATTTTCAACAGATCCATAAAAAGTTTGGCCATGAATAAAATATCATCTAATAGGAGTAAAAATGATTTATTAGTATCTACCTCCTCCTAATCTACTAATGAATTTCTTAGCAGAACCAACTGATGTACACTGAGGTGACAAAAGTCATGGGGTAGTGATATGTACAAATACAGATGGCGGTAGTATTGCGTACACAAGGTATAAAAGGGCAGTGCATTGGCGGAGCTGCCCTTTGTACTCAGGCCAAACGATGGGAATTAACAGGCTTTGAACGATGAATGGTAGCTGCAGCTAGACGCATGGGATATCCATGTTTGGAAATAATTAGGGAATTCAAATTCTGAGATCCAAAATGTTAAGTGTGTGCCAAGAATACCTAATTTCAGGAATTACCTCTCACCACAGACTTAATGACCAAGAGCAGCAGCGTTTGCATGGAGTTGTCAGTGCTAATGTCTGCATGAAATAACTGCAGAAATCAATGTGAGATGTATGACGAACATGTTGGTTAGGGTGACCCACGCGAGTGCCTTTGCTAACAGCACAACATCGCCTGCAGCACCTCTTCCGCGCTTATGACCAAACCAGTTGAATCCAAGACAACTGAAAAACTATGGCCTGGTCACATGAGCCAGATTTCAGTTGATAAGAGCTGATGGTAGGGTTTGAATGTGGCACAGATGCCACAAAGCCATGGACCGAAGTGGTCTATAAGGCACTGCGCAAGCTGGTAGTGTGTTTACACACAATGGATTTGGTCCTCTAGTCCAACTGAATGACGGGACACGGTTATGATCGGCTACTTGGAGACCATTTGTAGCCATTCATGGACTTCATGTTCCCAAACAATGATGGAAATTTTATGGAAGACAAGGTGTCATGTCACCAGGCCATAATTATTCACAACTGGTTTGAAGAACATTCTGGACAATTTGAGTAAATGATCTGGCCAGTCAGATTGGCAGACATTAGTCCCATCGAAAATTTATGGGACGTAATCGAGAAGCCAGTTTGTGCACAAAATCCTGCACTCGCAGTTATGGATGGCTATAGAGACAACATAGCTCAATATTTCTGCAGGGTACTTCCAATGACTTCTTGAGTCTATGCAATGTCGAGTTATTGCACTAGGCCAGGAAAAAGGAGGTCCAACTCAATATTAGAAGGTATCCCACGACTCTTTCCACCTCAGTGTATATATTACTAACAATGTCACATAACGCAAGTAATATTTACTACATTGTTATTGCACCTCACGAACACAGTTACATGTTGAGGTTCAATCCAAGAGTAGTCCAGGTCACCACAAGGCAGTGAGTGTAACATGCAGATCACACAGAGCACCAACAAGAACTGCTGTTTTCGGCAGAGCGCCCGCTTATATTAGGCATGTCAGCCACAGGATCCCACCAGGTGACACGACAATTGCCTTGAGGGCGTGGCTTCTTTCTGGCATTTGTCCTGCGGCAGCCACCCACAGACTGCAGCACCACTGGTGGTGCACGTGGCAAGCATGGATAGGTTTCTGAGAGTTGTGATAACTCCATCTCACTGTCCCAGTCACTTACACCAACCCATCAACCCCCCCCACCAAAGACAGCATATAGGGGCGGAAGCAGCCCTTATGGTGACAAATGCAACGACGAGGTGGTGGGCCAGGAGTGTTCAGCATGGAGGCTGGGAGTGGTCCCGGCAACGCTAAGTCCACGACAGGTCGTATTTCGATCTCTACAGTCACAGGACTGTCAGGAGCAAGCACAGTTGTGCCCAGAGCAGCAACCTCCAATGGACCTGGAAAGCAACATAAGGGGGCGGTGGGGTCCACTCCATGATCTCCGGGGCACTGAGGACCAGGCTGGCATGTAGCAGAACTGGTGGCCAGAGAGGGTGAGGCAGTAAGGCATCCAGTGCTGGGGCATCAACTGCAGCAATCTGAGGTGTAGCCAGTTCTGGTGGCACCACCAAAGATGGCACTTAGCAGAGACCTCGTTAATCCCGTGACCGTGAGAGCCATGGACTGTAGCAGGAACCCAAAGCAGACAACAACCAAATGACAGTACCCACACTGGGACGCTGAGCTGGAAACGGCTACAAGCCCAACACAGGGAGGGTTGAGATCCTGGAGGAGACAGCGGCATAAGGAGAGTCCACAGAAAGCTTAGCAGAGACCTCGTTAATGCAGTGACCGTGAGAGCCATGGACTGTAGCAGGAACCCAAAGGAGACAACAACCAAATGACAGTACCCACACTGGAACGCTGAGCTGGAAACGGCTACAAGCCCAACACAGGGAGGGTTGAGATCCTGGAGGTGACAGCGGCATAAGGAGAGTCCACAGAAAGCCACCACAGTGACTTGGCAGGGCTCTTCCCAGCAATGGGAGTGGCTTGATAGGTGGCCAAAAACAGTGCAAGAACCTCATCTGTGGAAGCAGTGTGCCATGGTTGACATCTTCGCCTTGAAATTACGCACCATCCATTTTTGCCTCCACATTGTATAGTGGGTGTAATGGGGCAGTGAGCAGGTATGTGATCCCACTGAGCTCACAAAAATGGGCAAACTGTGCAGATGTAAACTGAGGGCTGTAGTCTGAGACGATGGCCACTGGGAGACTGTCAATAACACCTATGTGAGACGAGACCCAGATGACATTTGCCAACATGGTAGAGTTGAGTGGGTGTATATGAGGAAACTTGGAGAATGAGTCGACCACAATGAGTCGCATCTCCTGCAAGAAAGGGCTGGCAAAGTCAACGTGAAGATGCTCCCAGACGCTGCTGGTGCACACATGTGGTACAGGACTGAACCGTCAACATGATATCTCTACTGATGGACAGCCAATAGGCACACTGACGGGCCAGCCGCTTCGTATGTGAAATACTCCAGTGACAGGCACATAGCAGATCAAGGATCTTGGGGCACAGAGTTGGCAGAATAATGACCCAAGGCCAATGCTGTTCCATCTGGAGGAACAGAACCCTGTCACGGAGGGAGCACCGAGACCGGAAGGTGAAGTATGTCTTCAGGGGACCATGGGTGTTCATAGGCAATCTCTGGGGCCAACCATGTCAAATCCACTGGACAGTGGAACAGCGTGTGGGGTCCACCCGTATCCAAGCTGTGTCCACTGATGCATCAAGGGGGAAATTCTGAAGGGCCAATGACAAATACGATGACTTCCTGAGCATCAAACTCAGGATCTGGGTCAGACAGCAGATAAGACCGAACGTTAGCGTTTGCGTGGCAACCTGATGGTCTGCAGAGGATGACGTACGTATATGCAGATGGAAACAACGCCCAACGCTGAAGCTTTTGTGCCATTTGTTCGGCAGTTTGCACCAAGGCCCAAACACTGTGAGTAACAGTTTGTGGTCCGTGATCAACTGAAACTTCACACTATAGAAATAGGTATGGAACTCCTTCACTGCACAGACCGTGGCTAACGCCTCTTTCTCTACCTGCAAGTAGTTGCGCTGAGCCTGGGTGAGAGTTTAGGGAATTAAAGCAATTGGGTGTTCGAAGCCATCGGGGCCCTCATGGAAGAGCACCGCACAAACTGCATGCTGTAAGGCATCAGTGGTGAGGAGAAGGAACTTTCCCAATGAGTATGGAACAAGACACAGTGCCGACTAAAGAGCCTGCTTCAGCATAAGAAATGCCACACACAGGTGACCACACAAAGCGAGCCCCCTTCTTACGCAGGACATTGAATGGAGGCAGTGAGCTTGGCAGACTGGGGGATAAAATGATCATAGCAGCTAATCTACCCCAGAAATGATTGTAGTTCTTTCAGAGTTTGGGGGCGGGGCATGTTCTCAATGGCCCACACATGGTCTCTGGTCATACGAATACCTTATTTACAGAGAAGGAAACCAGGGTACTCCACCACGAGCCAGAAAAACTTACACTTACTGAGGTTACATTTCAGGTCCTCGGCTGATAAGCAAGAAAACAAGAGTGCAAATTCTGGAGGTGCTCGACCATAGATGTACCTGTCACAATGATGCCATGTAAATAATTGCCCCCGAGGAATAGCATGAATCAGTTGTTGCAAGAAGATCTGAAAAACAGCTGGGGCACTAGTGATTCCAGCTATACAGGTATAAGCCAAAGAGTATATTAAGCATCAGCAGGTCACAGGAATCTGGATGTAATGACAGCTGTGAATATGCATCAAACAGATCAATCTTCGTGTAATAGTATCTGTTCTTTAGCCTGGTGAACATGTCCTCTGGTCTTGAAATTGGAAAAGAATCTATGATCCACTGGTCATTCAAAGCTTTAAAATCACAACACACCCTGAGAGAGCCATCTGGTTTTTTTACAATGACGAGGGGAGAAGCCTACTGACTGGAAGAAACTGGGTTGACTGCACTGAGGGTGACCAAACTGTCCAGTTCTGCCTTCACCACATCCCAGGGGGCACAAGAAACTGGGTGCACCTGAGAGAGGCACAGGGCTGAACCTGGGTGCAAGTGAAGATGTACCCAGACAGATGCCACCCGACCCAAACCTGGTGTGAACAATTCCGAAAAGGAGGTCATCAAATCTTCAATGCCTTGGAATGGAATATCCAGGGATACCAAACACACAATCTAAGAAATGGAAAACCCAAAATGTGAGAAGGCATCTAACCCAAAAATGTTTTCTGTTGTGCAGGAAGAAATCACCAAAAATGAAAGCACGCAGAACACATTTCTATATGAGACCCCCATCAGAAAAACACCCTGCATTAGAATTTCATGATCGCCACAGGCCATGGCCTTCCTCTGAAATGGGGACAGAGGAGGTGAGCCCAGCATCACATAGGTAGAACGATTGATCAGAAAAGCAGATGCACCAGTACCCATCTGGAACTGTACTGCCTGACCCATCACGTGCAGCATGAGTAGGAGCTTGATGCGTTTCCCTGATGCCAGGTCAAGCATAATGTCAAGCATAATGTCAATAGTGGGAACAGCTTCAGCTAGAACACATGACACTGTCCACCGAAACAGATAGCTGACTGATGCAGGAAGTCCAAGTGCAAATGCTGATAGAAACACTGAGGGTATCAAGGAAGATGACGGTGCCCCATGTGCTTGCCAGAGTTGTTGTACAACTCAAAATGATTGCAGGGAACAAGCTGCTTATTCGGAATGTCGGGGTGCAGCCTGATTTTCCTGGTGCATGCTCTCTGTCACAGCCCTCTACAGTCCGAGTCCTACATGAGTTCAGAAGCTGCAGCGATTTTAAGAATTTCATCCAAGGAAGGAACTGCACAGTCCACAGCTTGTGTGTTCACTTTCCTATCTGGTCAAAATTGAAGAAGAGAGTTCTCAATCACAGAATCAGCATACAATCTTCGACTAGTATCTGCCTAGCTGGTCAAAGCACAATGACAACTAAGGCCGTGAAGCTCAGTGACTCAATCATTGTATGATTTTGATGGTGACAGCCACTGTCGGTAGAATTCCACCCTAGCACACAACACCACAGACTGGCTTCCACAGTAGTTTGATAAAAAAGTGCAAATATCAAGAAATGACAAAGTATCAGGATTCACGGTAGGAGATAACTTGTGGAGCAAAGCTAACACATCTTGAGAGGACCACGTATAAATAAGGATCACTTCCAACTGGTGTTGGTTACCTGATATGCCGCAAAATGATGGTTGAGGCACTGTAAATGTGGGTCCCAATGGTCATCACTGTCCACAAAGGAAGAAAATGGAGGAACAGCTGGGGGTGAAGCACCTCCGACAGAGAACGCCGACAACTGTTGTTGTAATAAAACAAACAGGTAACATTGCTGTTCCACTAACTGCCTATCCAACTGACGCTATTGCTGTTGTTGTGTCAGCCACTGCTCCAGCAATCTGGTTCTATGACATCAGAGTAATCGAAGCACAGCGGGTCTGAAAATACTCATTGCCACTGTTGAGATTTACACTTACTAACACTCTTTATTCCGTATGCACTGGATACTGAAATGGTGAGCAAGAAGTACACAATCACACAGTCCAAGAGTAGTCTGGGTCCAAGGCAGTAGTTGTCAGCACAAGGTGGCCACCATAATATGTGGATCATAAGGAGCACCAATGAGAACTACCATTCCCGGCAGAGCAGCCATTTATATCAGGCAGAGCAGCCATGGGATCCTGCCAGATGATGCGGCTATCACCTCAAGGGTGTGACTTCTTTCCTAAACCAGTCTTGTGGCGGCACCTCGTAGTTCGCGGCACCTCGTAGCTCGCAGCAGTGCAGGCGGCAAGTATGGATCGATTTTGGACAGTTGTGATAACTTCATCTCACTGTCCACATAAGTTACATCATAATGTGAGCATTGTAAATAACTATTGTAAACTGTATTCTTTTGATGATGTTTGGCTATAACAGCTTAGCAATTTTCTTATGTACAATGCTATGCAGAGATTTTTATGTTTGTGAAGTTTTGAATTAATTTGTAACTAGAAATATGTTTAAAAATTTTATCTTATTCCATACCCATCACAACATTTCATTTCACTTAGGGTCTCTTAAAGGAACATTAATATTTCAAGTCTTTTGCAATTATATATTTTTGTTTTTCTGTTATGTTCCACATCCTGAGAGAGCTCTTCACTGTTGGTCTACAGAATGAACACTTTATATTATCCTATAATAATTACAATAATAAAAATACTCTGTATCATGTACTACCTCACTTTTAGTATCTTGTAACGGAAAATTGAAATTAAAATTTGAGAGAGAGAGAGAGAGAGAGAGAGAGAGAGAGAGAGAGAGGTAAGTTCAAGCCATGAAAGGTATGAAAACAAACAAAAACACACACACACACACACATTCTCCCTTTCTCTCTTTGCAAAAGACAAGAGTGTTATACCTGTTACCAACACAGCAACTAGGACTGCTGATATTTTTAAAAATATTGGAAATCTGATAAATTGATATTTTAAAAAATATCATCATCAGCTTTCAATGTATCGCAAAAAAGTATCGATATATCAACGGCAAAAATATCGACATACCAGCCGATAAAAATAATTACTTCACATTGTAAATACACAGCAAGTTTTACAGCTGTATATTTGAGTATTGATTTATTATGAGATATTCTGTACATCAACAAACTAGCAGCCTGCCTATCCCCCTTAGTGCAAGAATTGAAAGAAAAACAATGCACATTCATGCTTGGTGACAAACACTTTGCTAACAATGGTAACTGAATGTAAGTAGTGCAATAAAAGGTGTCCGATGGGTCTGTTGTTTGGTTTTGTCACATATCGGACTTGTCCAGAACACTTCATGTTGACTTCCCTGTTTTTTTTTTTCATTTCTGCCAACACCAGCGCCCTAGCAGTTGTAGTGCCAAAATTGTATGGGGAAGCTAAACATTGCAGTTTCTGTTGGTAGCAGCGAGCACCAATTACATCAACATTTTCCTTCGCACGTCTCTGTCCACCACAAAGACCAATCTTGTCATTTAGATTTTTGTTCGTCATTTTGAGCAACCGTTATTGAATAATGCTGATCAGAAAATTGTTTTTAATGCAACTGGTGCGCTATTTCTTCACATCAAGAATCTTGTTATTTCTCTCACCCCCTCCCAGTGCAATCGGACTTCCTCTTTCGTGCCACATACACTTGCTTCACACAGTCAAAGAGAAAGGTTGAACATGATGAAAACTCAAAAAGTAGCAAGACTTCTTCACACAGTGAAAGTAAAACTATGCTCAACTACAATTTCTAAAACAACTTCAAATATGTGCTGAAAATTGTGAAAATATATATCAATATTTTTCGGATAAAAATATTAATATATGGATATTTTATCAACAGCCTAACAGCAAACAACAACAGAAACCATCACTAAAATTTTTAAATAATGTTTAAGTTCATATTTGCAATTGGACACACCTTCAATTAAAGAAACTACAATATTCTTATATGTACAACAGAGTAACAGTTATGATTAACTTAACACACAAATATGGTGTCATTGAATAGAGCATATTGTTCCAAATTTTTTGTTTTCATATTGACGGGAAACTTTGAGCCAAATCTTTGGAAACAGCAAAGTTTATCAATGTTTGTTTTTTGTATAACTGCTACTTTCCAAAATACACCAATCAACAAATTAACGTATTTTGCATAGCACTGAGCATAGCCTCTAGCAATAGATATACACAAATCTCATAAACAAGTCTGTTAACTGACTTGTTCTTAATTATTCTGAAAGAACCTATGTCAGTTAGCTATGGAATTAACTGACTGACTAACTGACTGAGTATTTCAGTTCACATACTCTGCATTACAAGATTCCTCAATCTAGGAGATTAGAGAAAACTTTTTTCGCTTTTTTCTAAAACAGGTTTTTGAGCATCCCATGTCTTAAGTCCATCTGCTTAAGGAGAAAGTTGAGTCCAAAAAAACTAAATTAGATAAATTAAACATTGTCGTGTTTTCTCTCATTTGCTTCATCATAATACCTTCCATATTTATTTATCCATCCACGGATAACGTCACAACAATATGGGATTTGTCACTTCTAGGGGGATAGGACAGTGGTCAGCCATGGCCTGGAGGGAGGAAGGAAGGAACCATCCCAGCAATTTCCTGAAATGATTCAGGGAAACTATGGAAAAGCTAATGCAGGAAAGCTGGGCAGAGTAAACTCCATCCTCCCAAATACAAGGTCAGTATCCTTAACAACAGCACTTCCCCGGTCAGTTGGTGCCTATTGTACAACGTTCTTTGATTTACATACGATTTGCTCCAGATAACTTACAATGTTGTGAACATGCAACTATGCCCCAAGCATATCTTCATGTTCTCCCTTCAGTCTGCCTGAAAAGCTGATGTGAGGACATGAATTTCTGCATGAGGCACAGTTGCACGTTTTCAAGCCTGGAGTCAGTGTTGTGAATGGACTGGAGTTAGTGCAAGGGGCATAGTAGCATGTTCGTGATAAAGGAGTCATCAGCGGGTGTCCTTAGTGTGTGTGTGTGGTGATGGAGTTCAAAACTGTTTTATATTATAAGTTATAGGGAGAAAACTGTGCGTAAATCGAAGAACATTATACAATAGGGATTAAAAAAAACTGGGCAATGCAGTTCTTCAGACACTAACCTCATGATCGGGAGGATGAGGTTTGCTCTGTCTGTCCATTCTGATTTAAGTTTTCTGTGGTTTTCCTAAATCATTTCAGGCAAATCCTTCATCAAGATCACATGCATTATCCCCATAGAAGCATACTTACATGTTCTATGTGTATATATATTCTGAGTTATTTATATTCAAGGTGTTATGACGACAAATTCTATATCACTGAGAGATGATCACTGGATGAATAACTCTATCAATAACAGGAGGAAGCTATTATGATGAAGCAAACAAGAGAAAACACAGCAAAACACAATTTAATTTAGCTTGCGATCTCAACTTTCTCCTTATATCATAACTATTTTAGCTAACTTACACAATGATGTTATGATTAATTTTTGCTTCCTCTATTCTATAACGATATCAATATCATCATACTCATTCCTAACAAACCCCTTCATTGCCAACTTAAAAATGTTATTTGTTTCCTCTCTTCCAGCACTTTTCTCTGTGTCTTATAATTTCTGAAGAAATGCTACTCAAAGAAATTACATGCATACAGAGATAAAGAAACAAGTAAAAAAATAATTACAGAAAAAATACTCACTTTTCTTTGGTCTCAAGCAGACAAATTAGCATGTCTGATGTGGATTTGACAACATCAGCATCAAAATTGAAGCACTGAAGATTCCCTTCCACCTTGGTCAACAAGAAATTTGTGCACCATACACTTCCATCACCATCTCTTCCAAAAGCAGCAATGAGGCTCGGACTAATCTATAAGAGTAATAAAACATATTTGTTTAACCCATGCTGTAAACAGAATGGGATATGACTACGAGACCATCTCCAGGAAAGCTTTCCTTAAATTGGGAGCAATATGTTAGGGGATGGAGAAGTGACATGTTATGCATGAAAAATATTTATTTTTAAAATTCAGCTCAATTTGTTAGCGAGATCCTTGAGTTTATGTAGCCTGAAAAAGTCTTTCTAAACATGCTTTACATGCAAGCATTTGTCTCATTTCGGGTTTCCCATTATTCTTTTGGACTGGTTTTACAACTTTAAAAACATATAATCAATTTTAAAGCCAGATACTTCTATTTTTCATGAAACCAATTCACATTTCAACTGCTACATCACAATATGCTAGAAATGAAAAAAAATTAATTGTTCCATTGAATCATATGATTTCCTGGAAATGGTCACATATAAAGACAGATGATCTCTCTCTCTCTCTCTCTCTCTCTCTCTCTCTCTCTCTCTCTCTCTCTACCTCCTTGTACTTCCTACTATCACATCACAAAGAGCAGAAGGAGGATATCTGATGGTGGCCCTGTCACAACATAGCAGAGAAATCACACAGCAACCAATTCTGGGAGGGCTCCCAGCTACAGGGAGCCCAGACATCAGTAATCGACATCCTGGGTGTGTGCAGAAGCCCAAACCTTTGTTACCTGTAATGGGCTGTCTGCAAAACTAACATCATCTGTCTGGTGGTAAAGCAACATTCAGACATGGGCTCCATTCTACCTGAAGATCTCAAGCAGCTGCCTAAAAGAAACATTGTGGGATATACACAATGCGATCATGGGTAGCAGGCACAAGAACTGTATATTCATTTGGCTATACTGCTGGTGATACGAGATCACACATTATTGTGTATGTGACAAGCAGATCATGATGGCAGCATTTCATTATCTAATTTCAGTAATGATGTTCAAAACTAATACACTGCATACTATGGTACAGTGGTACAGAAAGTTCCGGCAGAATGTAAATGTTTTAGGAGTAAAGGCAACAACTCACGAAATACCAAATCTACATCTACATCTATACTCCGCGAGCCACCTTACGGTGTGTGGCGGAGGGTACTTATTGTACCACTATCTGATCCCCCCTTCCCTGTTCCATTCACGAATTGTGCGTGGGAAGAACGACTGCTTGTAAGTCTCCGTATTTGCTCTAATTTCTCGGATCTTTTCGTTGTGATCATTACGCGAGATATATGTGGGCGGTAGTAATATGTTGCCCATCTCTTCCCGGAATGTGCTCTCTCGTAATTTCGATAATAAACCTCTCCGTATTGCGTAACGCCTTTCTTGAAGTGTCCGCCACTGGAGCTTGTTCAGCATCTCCGTAACGCTCTCGCGCTGACTAAATGTCCCCATGACGAATCGCGCTGCTTTTCGCTGGATCATGTCTATCTCTTCTATTAATCCAACCTGGTAAGGGTCCCATACTGATGAGCAATACTCAAGAATCGGACGAACAAGCGTTTTGTAAGCTACTTCTTTCGTCGATGAGTACTGTAAGTCCACACATAAAAGAATCATAAGAGGGTGAATCCCCACTAACTTTCAAATTAATCCTTTTTCCAGTTAAAGCACATGAAAGGACACCCCCCCCCCCCCCCCCCCACACACACACACAACATTAAGCCAGCTTACACAATGCTGGGACTGCATTTTGGCGTAGGTTGAGAGGGTGACGGAAAGTGGTATTTTACCACTGATCCAATCTACACAACATCCTGGTCCACCCCTATGCCACTCCCACTACCAAATTCTTGCAACAAGGGTCATATTCCTGTGGAAGCTCAAAGTGCAAGACCTGCACAATTCACCCACCCAGCACAGTCTACTCTGGTCTCAACACGAGCTTATCCTGTCCTGTCCTGTTAAAGCACCCATCTCATACACTAGCTCCACTGCAATTTCTGCACAGCAAGCCCAGCATCCTGCTATCTACCAGAATTAATTGTCACGGCCAAACTGTGGCCAGGAACAGAGTTGACCACCCAGTGGCAGGACATGCTGTTGAGCACAAAGTGCTCAATTTTAATGACTGTTCACAATACATGCCATCTGGATCCTTCCCCGCAGCACCAGCTTTTGTGAACTACACTGATAGAAGTTATCCATGCAACACATTCCTCATTCCACATTCCTTCAGGCCTCAATCCCTGCTAACCACTGCATAAAGAGTGTGTGTGTGTGTGTGGGGGGGGGGGGGGGGGGGGATAGGTTGGGGGGGGGGGGTGCATGCATGTGAAACAAAGTGGGGAGGAGCATGGGCATGTGTGTATGTGTTTGTGCTCTAGCTTAGAAAAAAGATTCATCCGAAAGCCAGCATAGATTCATTCTTTTATGCGTGTGTCTGTTGATGACTCAATGCTTCCACTGTTCAATAACTTTACTTTTAAAATATTTACACACTACAGTATACTTCATATATGTAAACATTTACATGTCAGGCAAAGAAGGGAGAACAATAATGTTTGATTCCTGCAAATTGTATGGACACAGATACTCTATCTTATCTAACAGTATTTTGTGACCTTCCTGATAGAAATGGCAAAAACCTAAGCTCATGCAAAAACTTATAGGGGTCCAATTATAAAAGTAGCAGTTGCAATTTGACTATAGCACAATACTTTCAATAGAGATACAAGGTGCACACTTAGTACGCTTTGGAGGAGGGGCTTGGACACTTAATAAAAACAAAAAGTGGTGCTGGTCAGAGACAGGGAGGTAAGAACCATATTTTCATAGCTGGTGTACTCTGTGCTCTGCACTGTCGAGTTGCTTCATGATGGGTCGGATCTGCCCCATGCTGCTTGAACCACATTCCTGTGCATCTGTAAATCCAGTCTACCTCTGCTGCTTCGGGTATGTAAGGGGACCTTGCTCTTCCTGCAATCAGTAATCTTAACTCCCGAAGAAAACAATGGAGGTGACAGCTGACAAAATGTTATGAATTTGGTGGAGTAGCTCAGCAGAAAGTGATTCAAATGACAAAGCAGATAGCTCTGCTTGCTGTCTTGTGACAGGAGAGGGGAAGGAAACTAGTCTACAGAGTGGGATGTTCAATGGCAGTTTAGGGGGTACTGAAGACCATTAATCATTAATACAGCAGAGTCAGCAAAAGAGACATCATGCAAATGATAACCAATTCACTCCTGTCAAGAACAGTACAACCAGATTATCGGATCATGGGGCATCTGATCTGTCAAGCAAACAGAGTTAGCCGGAGATCTCTGGCCAGCTTTGTCCAACACCAAAATACCTTTTGGCAAACTAAATATAAATACTATCTTACGAACAGAAAAGTGGTATGAATTAGATCAAACCCTCAACAAACAAAAAATAGAAATACAGGCACTTCAAGAAACAAGACTGAGATGGATTTTGGGAAATACAGATTTTTCAAAAGTAAAACAGACAAACAAATGCAAAAAAAACCACACCACTTTTAGGAGTCGCTTTTGCAGTCATGAAACACATACTTACCTCCATGACAATCTAGAAACACACACACACACTAATCAATGTACACATGTCAATCAATGTTGAAAATAAAGCCAACTGCAAAAAGGTAGACAAATCATGGAAAACACTAGAAGAAATAGTATCAAATTCCACAAAATCGTGTCAAACTCCTACTAGGTGACTTCAATGCACAGCTAGGCAAAGAAAGAAAACACAGGAAAACAAATGGAGAATTCCCAGCACATAAACAGACCAACTGAAAAGGATGAAGATTAGATGAACTCTGTATGATAGTCAACCTTAAATCATGTCAACACACTTCAAAAAGAAATTGTCAAAACAAATGACATGACGATCACCAACCTTTCTCATCTGTTCATTCCGAAGTGACGCTGTAGCAGTCTTATTTACTGATTAGTCAAGGATCACCAACAGCAGTTAGCTGAGTGTGAGCAAGAGTGTAACAACAAGAGAAAAATGGATAGTGCGACAGCATGGCAGAATAACAAAGTTCTAAGATCAAACGAGCAATCCAAGAGTGAAAACCCAAACCTTAACAAAATCTTAGACCAAACTAATGCTGTCTAATGAGAATGGCATGAGAGCACTGCAAATGCAGAACTGAAGGCAGAGCCATGGCACAGCTAGCTTTATAGTGCACCCGTGAGCACAAACTGGCTGGCAAGGTGTGACTGGCCCTGAAGTGTTGTGAGGCCAGCATTGCAGAAGAGATACTAGTGCTTCAAATGTTGTCGTGCCATCCATCATTGAGCTTCATGCATGTCTCCTGGAGTGCATTTTGATATTATGTGGACAACACGATGGTCCTGCGAGCGGGGCCAAGATGTCAGGCATTACTAATCCTTTTCACCCCCACTTCTATGGAAGGTGGGTGGTGCAGGCAGAAAATAAAGTGTATATTGCATTGTCATCCACTTCTGAGCCATGCTTGAAATTTCAAGTCTCTAGCTCATCAAGAAGTTAGTTTAAAACAACCACAAAATTTGTACCAGACAGACTGACTGACAAGAAAGTGACCTAATAAAAACATGTTAAAAAGCACTCAAACAATTGGCAATAACTCAAAAGCAAACTGATCAAAAAAGCTCAAACACTAATTCCTCTCCAGAAACAGAAAAAGCATCCTTGGGGGAATGAGGAATGTGACCACGCAATGCAATATGACAGGATACATACAGCAATTACAGAGGACAACAACAAAACATGCCTGACAATGAGAAAAGAGACAGCCGAATTAATCAAAAAGACCAAAAGGAAATATGAAAGGGAGCAACTAGCTGAAATTGAGAGAGACTTTGAAAGGAACATACAAACAAAATTTTTATAAGAACTTCAAAACTTGGCATCTCTGCTTAAAGAAATAAAATGGGCAATTCTCTCTAAGGAACTTTCCAGATATTTCAAACAATTACTTAACTGCCCGGAACCAACACAAAGATCCCCAACTGCAAGAACCTAAAGACACTAATCCAAAATCATTATGGCCAGATGGTGAAGAAATTGACAAGCAGATCAAAAGACAAAAACAATAAAGCAGTAGGGAAAGATGGAATCATAGCAGAAATCCTCAAATTACCAGGAGCAAACACCATACAAGAAATCACCAAAATCATAGAAGACATCTGGCAAACACCAAATTCCAGAAGACTGGAAAAAAGCATTAATTTACCCATTACACAACAAGGGGGACAGAACTTATGTAAATAACTACAGGGCAATCCCATTAATATCAGTTGCATACAAAATTCTATCCCAGTGTCTTCTCGATATACACTCCTGGAAATTGAAATAAGAACACCGTGAATTCATTGTCCCAGGAAGGGGAAACTTTATTGACACATTCCTGGGGTCAGATACACCACATGATCACACTGACAGAACCACAGGCACATAGACACAGGCAACAGAGCATGCACAATGTCGGCACTAGTACAGTGTATATCCACCTTTCGCAGCAATGCAGGCTGCTATTCTCCCATGGAGATGATCGTAGAGATGCTGGATGTAGTCCTGTGGAACGGCTTGCCATGCCATTTCCACCTGGCGCCTCAGTTGGACCAGCGTTCGTGCTGGACGTGCAGACCGCGTGAGACGACGTTTCATCCAGTCCCAAACATGCTCAATGGGGGACAGATCCGGAGATCTTGCTGGCCAGGGTAGTTGACTTACACCTTCTAGAGCACGTTGGGTGGCACGGGATACATGTGGACGTGCATTGTCCTGTTGGAACAGCAAGTTCCCTTGCCGGTCTAGGAATGGTAGAACGATGGGTTCGATGAGGGTTTGGATGTACCGTGCACTATTCAGTGTCCCCTCGACGATCACCAGTGGTGTACGGCCTGTGTAGGAGATCGCTCCCCACACCATGATGCCGGGTGTTGGCCCTGTGTGCCTCGGTCGTATGCAGTCCTGATTGTGGCGCTCACCTGCACGGCGCCAAACACGCATACGACCATCATTGGCACCAAGGCAGAAGCGACTCTCATCGCTGAAGACGACACGTCTCCATTCGTCCCTCCATCCATGCCTGTCGCGACACCACTGGAGGCGGGCTGCACGATGTTGGGGCGTGAGCGGAAGACGGCCTAACGGTGTGCGGGACCGTAGCCCAGCTTCATGGAGACGGTTGCGAATGGTCCTCGCCGATACCCCAGGAGCAACAGTGTCCCTAATTTGCTGGGAAGTGGCGGTGCGGTCCCCTATGGCACTGCGTAGGATCCTACGGTCTTGGCGTGCATCCGTGCGTCGCTGCGGTCCGGTCCCAGGTCGACGGGCACGTGCACCTTCCGCCGACCACTGGCGACAACATCGATGTACTGTGGAGACCTCACGCCCCACGTGTTGAGCAATTCGGCGGTACGTCCACCCGGCCTCCCGCATGCCCACTATACGCCCTCGCTCAAAGTCCGTCAACTGCACATACGGTTCACGTCCACGCTGTCACGGCATGCTACCAGTGTTAAAGACTGCGATGGAGCTCCGTATGCCACGGCAAACTGGCTGACACTGACGGCGGCGGTGCACAAATGCTGCGCAGCTAGCGCCATTCGACGGCCAACACCGCGGTTCCTGGTGTGTCCGCTGTGCCGTGCGTGTGATCATTGCTTGTACAGCCCTCTCGCAGTGTCTGGAGCAAGTATGGTGGGTCTGACACACCGGTGTCAATGTGTTTCCAGGAGTGTAGAATGGAAACAACCTGAACCCAAAATTAGAGTATCAGGCAGGATTCAGACCAGGCCATTCTTATCTGGTGAAAAGCTTAAACCAAAGTGTAATTCTAAGAAATCAGAGAATTTGTAACAAAAATTTAGTCTGCACATTTGTTGATTTCAAAAAACCTATGACTCAGTTGACTGTGGATCATTCTTCCAAATATGAAAACAATGAGTCTACATCTGAATATACTTGCAACCATACAACGGACGCTTACAGACACAAAGTCCAAGATTAAATTTATGGGAGGCATCTCTGATTCCTTCATAATCGAAATGGGAATAAGACAAGGGGATGGATTGTCTCCATTACTTTTCAACTGTGTCCTTGAGAAAGTAATGCAAGAATGGTAGATTGCCTTACATTTACAGATAAGATTTAGCAATTTTAACCCTGCAACATTTCATCAGCCCAAAATCAAAAAGCACTCGTGAAAGAAACTGCAGAAAATATAAGCCTTCAGATATCTTTTGAAATCACAGAAAACATGAGCAGTTACAAACAAGCACCAAGATTCATGGAGACCAAATATGGCAAAATTAATCAAGTTCTACAATTTAAATACCTTGGTGAAACCATTCAGGAAAATGTAATCAAGACAAACAAAATTACATAAAAGTCAGAAGACAGAATCTGTACACTGACTTATCCAAAGCATCTACAACAAGAAATTTATAGTCAAACCCAAAAAGCTAAGACATTAAAATACAGTAATCAAACCAGAATGCCTCCATGGATAAGAAACACTAATTTTCAACAGGAAAACAGACATTGAAAACATCAAGAAAAAGGAACACAACATTGTAGGAAAAATTCTAGGCCTAAAACTTGCAGACGAACAATGCCAATTATTCAGAGGCAAACAGGAAATCAAACAATACGCAAATACCCACAGTGACATTAGAAAATGAAGATTAGGATTCTATGGACACATTAAAACAATGAATCCAGACAGGCTTACAAAACAAATTGTCGAATTCTTTGACAGCAGGAGTTGAGCCAACATGGACATGATAGAATGGATTTGCAAGATCAAAACTGATCTGAAACTGGCAAGAATTAAACCAGAAGACATCCAAAACTGCAAAATCTCCAGGTCAAAAATTCACAAATGGCAAGAGGACCAAAAGGAAAAACAAAAGAAGAAGAAGACTAGAACAACACAGTCTGAGGAGAGAAAGGAAATAAGGGCACATATGAAGTCAAGTTCTCTCTTCTAAGTACTGTGGGTAGTCCTAATGGACTTATTTACAAATAATAATCAACTGACATGGCTTGAGAGTCAGAGGGGTTTATTCTTCAATGAGTTGCCCTTGTATTATGGTCAATAAAGCATGCCAAAGATGTTCTCCATATGGTAGATGTACACTGTATAGGGCTGTTTATATTGACAAATGTAAAAGGCAGATGTAACACAGCATCGACATTGTGTAAAACACAATCAACACTATAAATCATTAATAGCACAACAAAAGGGAGAGACTCCATCAAGTCAGCAAATTTTTAGGATTCCTTTTACTTATAATGCAGCCAGCCAGGCTGAAAAAGCAACATCAAAAAGTAAGTAAAAATTAAAGGGTTCAGTCACAAATGGCACAAAGGTGATTGTAGGCATGAGACGGAAAATGGAAAGAATTCCAAGACAAGCAAACTAATTGCTTGCACACGAACATTCCACAACAATAATCATACAAGCATCTGTTAATAATAAAACTGTCACATTCCAGTCATAGACAATTTCACCAAAAGTACAGTAGTGGTTGCCTTATACACAGAAAGAAATCAGTCACAAATGATAACAGGGTGTATATGCGGACAAGGAAAAAAAAATTCCCGGATTTTTCTAGGATTTCCCAGTTAAAAATACACTTTCTCCCAGGTGAGAATACACTTTTTCTGGGTTAGGTGACAGTATACGCTTCCTTGGAACTGTAAAACTTATCACTCCATTGAAACATTATGGTTTTATACACGAGATTGTGATGCGCTTTTGTAAACCAGCCATAGCTCATGTCACGTGATCTCGCCAGCCGATCACAGCGGATATTCAGAGCATAGGACACGTGATGTAGTCAGCTGACAGCAACATCACTGTTAAGTAACACGAACAGGGAAAGTTAATAGTTTAAATTAATATACATAGTGTTGATACATGAAAAGCAAAGCAATCACATATAAAATTGGTCCCTAAGGTTAACAAGCTGCAAGAGAAGCTAAGCTGTCACATAAAATGTTGATCTTTTTTGTGTGTGTTACACTCTAAGATACAGCACACAAATGTGCCAGTAAAATTTTTAATAACGACATAAATGTCTGATCATCTGGGCTTGAAATTCTTCTAATGGTCATCCTCAAAGAGTTGATTTTTAAATGAGAGTCAAGCACTCTGCGATTTACGAAATTCATCACGCATACTTGCACATAGTTCATCTTGTGTAAGCGGAAATTTACTTTGAAAGTAATGCTTTTCAAACCACCATTAGCAATATTTTTCCCGCAACCTGTTAGAAATAGGTTCGTTTCAGCAGTTGCCAGAGGGCACCAGATAACAGGCGTCACTGCACTTGCGCAGCTACTGTGACACAAGAAGCCCATATGTTCATACATGTGAAAGATTATGTCATAAAAGAGGCAAGACATCAAAGGATACTCCAAGAGCATTGGAATTTCGCAAACCATACTAAAACGTGTAATTTGGCTTAAAGTGCACACTCATACATCCAGATTCAGATGTAAATTTTCTTGGAGTACCAGTACTGAATTATCTCATGTTGGGTTCTTTATTATGGCATAATGCCATACACGCTTGAAGATGAAAACATGCACTTGAAATGAAGCGAACAGTTGAAACTAGCCAGTACTGTGGAATTAAAAATTTTGTTTCAAATAAATGGACTGCCTCAGTGGAAGAGATTAATAACAGTCAAATTACTTTAGCAAACCGACAAAAATAACTTTATTGTTCTGCAATGCGATTAATGCTTGACTGTCAGAAAGGCGAAAATAAAATAAAATTTGAAACTAATAAATTATTTTAGCCTTCCATAATTATGTGAATGTATTTTAATCCACTTGATATCTCCCAGCCACAGAAATTTGTTTTGTTTTCATTTGACGTGAGAGCAACAAACGAAGAGGAAACAGCAAAATCAATAAATGTAAACACAGTTCACAACACGGAGACTACCCATCTCCACACTAAAACTCAGACTGCTCCAGTGTTTGAGGTAGACACCAAAAATTAAATCAACTTTTCAAAAAATGTTCATTTTGTAGTGCACATCTTTCTGAAGAGTCTGATACATAAAACATATGTCTTTGCGGAAATGTAAGACATGTTATTTGGTCTTAAGTGTGCCTAATTGCCATGCCACGCCTCTTTGCACATCAGTGTATTTCTCTCTGTCGAATTCAAACATGTATAAATTGTAATGGATGCCATCAAACTATATTCGGGACAGTGGAAATTAAAATGTCCTGTGGTGCCTCGCATGCTCCCCGTCAGCCCCTCTGAAAAAAATTCACAAGTAATGCTGGATGGGATTATTTGTAACCAGGAGAACAAGAACTCTTCAGAAAATTTGCACTCTTTATTGCCTATTAGCTTACAACTTACTGCTTTGTGTGACATAAAATTAAAAACAGGACACAAAACCAGTGAAGACAAAGAGACAAGCAAGACAGTACACAGTTTTTCAATCCTTAAGTCTTAGTATTTTTTCTCTCTAATCAAGCTATGGCTTTACATGGCATGCTTTTCTTCCTGCAAAAGAATCTATTACCCCATCAGAGTTCGTCAAACGTTTTGCTACATGAAAAAACAAGATGTCGTTATCTAATACAGGAAAAGCTGTTAATACAAATAGTACCCAACACTGGTGTGGTTTCATGAGCTGATTACATGTATTTTGTCACTGTCTGCTATACAAAACGAAGTAGGCCTGTCTAATATTGCAGCAATTGTAATACACACCAAATAAACGAGACTGTTTTGGAACAAGTGGTCATTTTTATGACATGACAGAATATAATTCACGAAGTACCAGTATTAAATGCCTGTTAGATCTACTACATGCAAAAAGCCTTATGTTAGGAAATAGTTTCATACTTCATTCATACACTCCAGCTTCTCTAGCATGAGATGAAAAGTACAAGTAAGAAATTTTTATATATATTTGGAATCATCATATTCTTCCATAATTTGTGTGATGTCCCCGTTTCTTCTCCTTCCTCGTTCTAACAAACAATCTTGTCATCACTAATTCTGTAACTATTCCTACCAGTGTCAAAACTTATTCTCCGGTTAATTTCACTAACCCTGCCACAATCACCTGTTTAGTTATCCCCCATTTATTCTCCGGTTAGGTGTTATTACATGTTTGTACAATGTGTTTTCTGTGCTACTCCCAGAATAGAACTTACGTGCATGGTAACCGAGGACTGTGCAACTGGCCCTTATTAGTGTAGGAATCTGGCCAAAAACTTTTTGCCAAAACTTCATTTTCGTGGATACACTGAGAAAATAACACGTAATATTTCTTACCTGTTATTCCTATTAGTTGTTTATTTCCACTCTGGTAGTCTGAATCTATGGCTTTCACTAGTAATTATAACAACACTGATCATTCACAAACCCAGTCAACCACATAAACAAACAGCGACCGACATTCACCCGCTCGACTTTATTCTGCTCAGCTCTTACAGCTCCGTCCCCTTTTGTCTGCAGGAAATGTTATTTCTAGATGCAACAGTGGATTCCCTTGGCAGAGATACCACATACACTATGGCCGCATTCCATAATCAACTTATGATTCATTCAGAAATCAGCTTAGAATATGTTCAAAAAAACAACCAGGGATGCATTTCAAAATCATATGAATAATCGATAGACCAATGTGTGCTGGATGCTAGGCCTCTTGTGAAATATGGTTTTTTTTTCCTCAAGAAATGAATTTGCCCCCCCCCCCCCTGAAATTGCCACCCGTGGCAGATATCCTGGTTGCCCCTCCCCAGTAGATCCAGGCCTGTTGCGCGTGCATGAATCTGGCAGCTTGGGAGCGGCAAAAAATTTTTTCTGGTAGCATCTGGCTGCTGGCTGCTTGCTGCTACTGCTTATACAGCTAACAGCTACACTTCTGTAGCCAGAAGTGGGATAAGGTACTGCTCATACGCGACTCAACTGCGCGTGTGCATGAGCCCGCTTGCAACTGCTCAAACAAATCTAATGTAAACAGATGTGTTGTCACACTCATCAGACGCAATTTGTTGCTCTGAAGCACTGCATAGTCTTCTTAAAACCTTTGAAATAATTTGCTGTTGGCAGATGCTTGTATGAGCACTGTGTTTTGTTGTTGTATTGGCGCATTTTCCTTTGCAACTTAGGTTTTATTTTCATCCCCCCCCCCCCCCCCCCCCCTCGTTCATGTTTTATTGCTGCAGTACCAGGATACAGTAATATCCTTTGCTAGAATATTTGTTCTTCCCAGTCAAAATTACAAAAATCTAACTGAAAACTAAAACAATGAAAACTTCCATAATTCTAAAAAAATTCCGGGTTCTTCCCGGTTTACTCCCAGACCTCCCGGGGTCCGTATGCACTCTGGATAAGAAAAAGCAGCTGAGTGTCTTACCTTCCCAGATTGTTATGGACACAGCAATGTATTTTTACTGTATGGCAAACATACAAACATGCAGAACACATTAAGGACTTCCAAAAAAAACAAAAACGAACAATACAAATCATAATCCTAAAGAACTGTCCAAAATAATTAGTTTTATGTTATGAGAGGCATTCAATAAGTAATGCGTCATATTTTTTCTTG
This sequence comes from Schistocerca cancellata, assembly GCF_023864275.1. Taxonomy (NCBI): domain Eukaryota; kingdom Metazoa; phylum Arthropoda; class Insecta; order Orthoptera; family Acrididae; genus Schistocerca; species Schistocerca cancellata. Next base: position 812,832,774 of record NC_064629.1, on the reverse strand, counting down.
ACCAATTTCGGTTGAAAAATGCGGAATTTGTTGTTGGACATCATGGAATATTCCAGCTTTAGCCGCTATAGTTTCATGTAGGTCCGATAGGTGGCAGCACTACACATGGTCTTCAAAATGGCATCTGCATCAGAGTGTGTTCCAAGCAGAGTTGTCATTGAACTGCTTTTGGCAGAAAACCCGAGCATCACAGATATTCGTAGGAACTTGCGGAATGTCTACAGAGACCTGGCACTGAACAAAAGCACAGTGAGTCATTCAGTGAGGCATCTATGATCAAAACAAGGTCGCACAATCCTGTTCGGTCTCCCGCAAGCCAGCCAGCAGCACACAACTGTGACTCCTACAATGTTTGAATGTGCAGACACACTCATTCAACATGATCAATAGATCACAATCACATGTCTCTGTTTATAGTGCTGACACACTCATCCACTAGTTGAGGTACTCAAAAGTGTGTGCGCACTGGGTTCATTGCCACTTAACAGAAGACCATAAAGAGCAACAACGGACCATCTGTGTGGAATTGCTGTTTGGTCTAACAAAGGATGCACACTCTGCAGGAAGCAGTATGTGGATATGGGGCGGTTATTGATGTAGCAAGACATTCGCTCCGACATCAACAAGCACAGTGATACCATGCGGCCATACAGGCCCTTCCGGTAAGTCGGTGTAAGGCCACCGTATCTAACGGAGATTATGTTAAAAAACAGGGTTTTGTAGCCAAAGAGTGGGGAATAATTTGGGATACTGGAATCCTGAATTCTCTTCTTTCCCACACAATGTTGTGCTTCAGACGTACATTCTCACAAACTCATTTTTCAAATAAAGGCCTATGCTTGGTACTAGTAGACTTTTATGCATGTGCTAGTTTGTTTCTTATGTCCTCCTCGTTTCATCCATCGTGCAAATTTTCACTTCCAATGTAGAAGAATTCTTTAATTTTGGTTACAACAGAGTACAAAAATTTGACATGAAGCTTCTAATTAAGCTCATTTCTGTTAATCCTCAGTATCTCCATCTTTCTTTGAGTTACTCTTAAAGAGTAGTCTGTACTCAGTAGACTGTCCATTCCATTCAAAAGGTCCTGTAATTTTTTTCTCACTTTCATAGAGGATGGCAATGTCACCAGTGAATCTTTGATATCGTTTCACTCTGAATTGTAAGCCCTTGAAATTTTCTTCCCCCCCCCCCCCCCTCCCTCCCTCCCTCTTCACTGTGGTTTTAATTACAAGTTGAACAGAAGAGGCGGCAGACCGCATCCTTGCCTTATGCCCCTTTTCATCCAAGCAACTTTCTTTGGTCTTCCATTTTTATTATGCATACGTGGTTCTTGCACATGTTATACATTAGGTTAGTGCATAAGTTCATAGCGTTTTTTGTTTTGAATGTTGGTATTCCGGTTGCTGTGTGTTTATTTATTGATTAACATTTTTTATTTGTAGTTCACCATTGCTATTTGTGTCTACATACTGTCATTTTATCATTCGGAAATAGTAAGTGGGGGCAGTGGATGGCATAAAATGGAGTGGATGCCATAAAATGGAGTGCCAACTGGAGAAATCATAACATTTCCGATGTCTCTTCTGTTTGAGTTCAATAGAGGGATGAAGCAGCGGAGGCAGCCAGAAACATTTGTGCCATGTATCATGTATAGGGATAATGTCAATGGCTGGAGAATGGCAAGAAATTGGTTTTCTCATTTTAAGGAGGATCATTTTGACATTAGTGACTCTCCACATTCAGGAAGACCTTCAGAGTTTGGTGAAGATAGTTTAAATGCATTAATCCATAATGATCCATGTCACTGTACTCAAAAACTGGCAGATGTGATTAACTGTGATCATTCCATCACCGAGCAACATTTGCATGCATTGGGGAAGGTTAAAAAATTGGGTGTATGGGTACCGCATGCTCTAAGTCAAAATAACAAAAATCAGCGGATGGTCATATGTGCAGCTCTGCTTCATCATCATCAATTGACTCATGAACAACACCAACCATACATATCCTGTCCATTACTGGTGATGAAAAAGGGTGTCTTTATGCTACCATAATGAAAAGAAAGGAATCATTGAGCCCAAACAAAGCAGCAAATCCCCATGCAAAGACCTCCTCACATCCACAAAAGATAATTCTATGCATCAGGTGGAACAGAGACGGCATGGTGTATTGTGAATTGCATCAGTGAGGTGTAACCATTATTGAAGACATTTATTGCCACCAACTGGAATGTCTTTCAGACACAATCCAGCCATGAAGACTGCATTAAGTACCGTACAAAGACCAAATCTGGTGGAACAGAGGCCATATGGTGTACTGTGAATTACTTCACCAAGGTTTAACCATTACTGCTGACATTTACTGTCAACAATTGAGACATCTTGCAGGTGCAATCCAAGAAGGAAGAATGGAAGATTGGGTTTAACGTCCCATTAACATCGAGGTTATTAGAGGTGGAGCACAAACTCAGATTATGTCAAGGATGGGGAAGGAATTTGGATGCACCCTTTCAAAGGAATCATCCCAGCATTTGCCTGTAGCAATTTAGGGAAATCATGCAAAACCTAAATCTGGATGGCCGGACATGGGTTTGAACTATTCTCCTCCTGAAAGTGATCCCAGTTTGCTAACCATGCAACCCTAGAACAATGGCCATGAAGACTGCATTAAGTGAGGTTACTTGGCAACAACATCCGTCAGCATTCTGCTAACTGACAAAAAACACTACAAAGGAGTTGGGTTGGATGTCATTCCACACCCACCTAATTCATTTGATCATGCGACCTCAGATTTTCACCTTTTCTGCTCTCTATTGCACAGTCTGCAAGGAACTTCATCACGTGATTTCTAGTCATGGAATTGAAAAGTTATCCCAGCAGTGGCATACTGTTGTAAATACTGAAGGAGAATATATTATTGATGACTAAAGTCTCTATTCTGTGTATCTGTTGTTTATTAAATTTATGGAAAAACACTACAAACTTATGCTCTAACACAATATTACCTACACCGATCAGCCGGAACATTCTGACCACTGGCCTACTATCAATATAAACCTGTCACCTGCATGGAATGACTGCTACTCAGACACACATATGGTGCATGTAGTATCAGTGAGCGTGCTGTCCATATGTAGAATGGGGAAGGAGCGCAATCTATCCAAGTTTCAGTAAGGGCAGACAGTGATTGGCCAGAGGCTCGGCATGAGCATTTCAGAAACTGCACGACTTGTTGGGTGTTGGAGGAGTGCTGCGTGGAGTGGTTTCAACACTAGGTGAAACCATGTCCAGATGTTGTGGAGTTGGGCGGCCACCCCTCATTACAGATGTCTGACGTTGTAGAGTGGACATACTGGTAAAACAGGACAGGCAGCAGACTGTGGTGGAACTAATATCAGACTTAAATGCTGGACAGAGTACAAGTGGGTCTGGACACACAGCACGCCAAACAATCCTAATGATGGGCCTCTGCACCTAACAAGCAATGCATGTTCCATTTTTAACACCATGACATCAGCAACTACGATTGAAATTGGCCCGAGTATCAGCACTGGACACTGGCGCAGTGGCAGAGAATTGCATCGTCTGATGAATCCCAATACCTTCATCATCATGCCAATGGGAGGGCGCAAATCTGTCATCTTCCAAGGGGACAGCTCTTTGACACCTGTCCTGCAGAACAAAGTCAAGATAGCAGCGACTCCATTATGTCCTGGGGAACATTCAAATGGGCATGGGTCCAGTTGAGCTTGTGCAAGGCACCATGATCGCCAAGGAGTTTCATACTTTGGTTGCAGACAATGTACACTCATTCATGATGATCATATTTCCCAATAGCAGTGGTAGTTTTCAATAAGATAATGTGTCATGTCAATTCCAGGTGTGTGATGGTGTGGTTAGAGGAACACAATTCACCAGATCTGAACCTTATCAAACACATCTGGGATGTGATAGAATGTGGCGTCAGAGCTCATCGAGACCTCCCCAGAATTTACGGGAATTAGGTGACTTGTGTGTGTACCAGATGTGGTGCCAACTCCCTCCAGTGACCTACCAAGGCCTCCTTGCTTCCATGCCATGTATACTTTTCTGTGTCAAAGGTGGACATACCAGCTTTTAGGTAGGTAGTCATATTGTTGTGGCTGATCAGTGTATATTTCCCTATATTGTTTACCTATTTCCCTTGCAATTTCAAATAATTTGCACCATTTCAAACTGTCAAACACTTTTTCTAAGCCAAAAAATACTATGAAACTGTCTTGATTTCTAAGTCTTGCTTCTGTTAGTAAGAGCCTCCCTGGTGCCTTCACCTTCCCTAAAGTCAAACTGATCACTATCAGGCACATTCTCAATTTTTCCATTCTTTTTTATATTATTCTGATCTGTAACATGGACAGAAGATGTCAAGCCAATTTTGCGATAGTTCTCACATTTACCTGCCCACAATGTCTTTGGGACTGGGTACACGATACTCTTCCTAAATTCCAATGGCATGTCTCCAGTCTCATAGACTAACTTCAATAATCATTTGCTTGCCAGTTTCTCAAATGATTTGAAAAGTCTTTGTCACTACTAATTATGATCTGACTCCGCTCCTGAACATGCCTTAAAATACAATATTCGATTTCAGAATCTCTCCCTCACCTTGGTGCATTCAGCTGGTAACTTCACATATTTCCTGGCCTTTTCCAAGTATACAATATTATCTTTGATTTTTGAACAGAATATTTTGCTATTAGGGGCTGAAATTTCAAGCAGAACTCATGAAATCTTCTTTTCTCTTATTCATATTACAAAGACCGTATTCTTCCATAACTCTGCCTTCTATTCCTCTATCTAATGCAGTGTTCCACACATCCTTAATTATTAGATTGTCATCTCCCTTTAATACTGAATTTTGAGTTCAACTCACTTATGTACTCTATGATCTCTGTGCGTGTATCTGAACTACAGTTGTGTTGATCTGGATTCAGTTCTGATGAGAACAATTCTATTGTTGAACTTTTCACAGTAACTCACTTTTTGCTGTACCTTCCAATCCACGATGAGTCCTACTCCAGTTATATAATTTCTCAAAATTATTGGCATATCACACATTAAACAATTTCTACAAATACACAAAGCCTACTGCATACATTGTATACATAAGCAATCCACATTACTCTCATACACTAACTGTATGAATACATTAATCATAAAGAATAATTTGTTTCGTGAGAAGAAAAAAAAAAAAGAAAAAAGAAAAAGAAAGAAAAAAAAGGCCTTCCATTTAGGAAATGATTCCCCTTTTCACCAGCCAGGATACCAAATTTTTTTGAAATCTTTCAGTGTCTGTTGTTTTCCAAAAAACAGCTCTTGTTCTGCCATACTGTACATTGGAAAACATTTTGTTTACAGATGTTTTATTAGAGACAGTCTTATTCTTTTTAGTTTTTATTAACGAGTTCTGTCCCCAGTGGAATCATTGACAGCATGCCTGTAGTTTTAAGAAAGTAACATACTAGTGGTTTTTATGTAAATTTGCGGTATAGGCATATTTTGCCACTCAAATTTTGAATTGTAAAACTGCCATTTGTCAGAGGTGACAATTCTAAGTTGATGAGAGAGAGAGAGAGAGAGAGAGAGAGAGAGGGAGAGGGAGAGAGAGAGAGAATTTACTGTCCACCAGGACTTTTTGGTTAATAATCTAAGAAATTTAAATTTGTGAATTATGGCATCTGGTACTATATCTCTCTATGAAATGAATGTTGTACATTTTGGCCTCTCTCATGTTTAAGAAAATAAATACAGAAAATTATTCTAAATAATTAAAATAATTTACAAGATGAGACAATCTCTTCAGTCTGGGAAGTGTTAAATATGTTCCACCCTGTTCCGTCACGAATTGTTCACTTTCTTCTTCTTCTTCTTCTTCTTCTTCTTCTTCTTCTTCGTTTTTCCTACACATTAAACACTAATTCTATTTGGGACAAGAAATAAGATGATGTCAATAAATAAATGTACTTTGCGGTTGTAGCTAATATGCTGGACACTCAAATAAATGGTTACAACATGAATGTGTGTGAACTTCATGTACTCTTATAATTATTTCATTTTAGAGAATAAACATTTTTTGACAAAGTGATATTAAAATATTATCTTGTGTGTCATTAATGAATGGAAATACAAAAATTAAGTTAATTTACTGATTTCTATATATGTTAAGTTGGCATTAATCTTATGACAACAGCAGCTGACTTTAAACATTTAAGCAGGTCTACTGTATGATTTTGGAATTTTGTATCGCATAACTATTGCTTGTTATACATTACATTAATCAGTGTGATATATTTGACAGTATAAAACTTGATGAGCTACATTTTCTGACCTATATAGAATTATTTAACCCTTTAACTGCTCTGGGCGTGTTAACGCGTGCCTTTGTACCTGTCCCTGTGTGCTCTGAACGTGTTTATGCATGCCACCAGTCCTTCTACCTGGTACTCTGATCATGTCTACACGGCGCCAGCCGTATATTCGTGCCGAGCGCCTAGTAGCTGTTCAGTGTTCTGCTTGCATAGTTGAATTCTTGTGAGCATTTGTTGCTGTGTTCTTGGGTTGCAGTTTTTGTCTGTGCTTTTACTGACTGTTTATTTAACACCTTTAACATTTTGAGAAGAAAATGGCACGCCGTTGAGGTTGTACACATGAAGAAATCGTCAAAACTCTCACTAGAAGCGACAGTGAGAATGAAATTTTTAACAGGGATGGTAGCGATTATTCTTCGACTTAATTTCAAAGTAATAGACATGTGCCATGTACTTCAGCAGGAACAATGCATCTGTCAACAAGGGAGGGATATCATCCAGAATCTGATAGGTCTGAGAGTGATAGTGAAGTGCCAATGAAAAGAGCTTGCTTTAACGACTAGTTTGACTGGAAAAAAGTGATTTTCGTCCATTTATGCATGCGTTTGATGCTTCAGCGTCTGGACACAAATGTGGTTTAGGGCCAGATTCAAGTATTTTGTCATATTTCCTGATATTTTTAACAGAAGAACTGATTAAATTTGTAGCAGATGAAACCAACATATATGAAAGAAAATGCACGATAATCGGAGCATTCTCATTTGTCCAGATGGAAAGAAACGGGTTTCAAAGAACTGTATTTCTTCATTGCTGTATGTATGCTAATGGCTCATGTGAAAAAGTTGAAAATCAGTGACTATTGGTCCACAGACATGCTCTTGAATGCTTCTGTTTTCGGCAAAATTATGTCCAGGGAGCATTTTCTGTTAATTTTAAGAATGCTTCACTTCAGTGATAACTCTGTCAGCAATGAAGGAGATAGTTTATTTAAAATTAGATATATTGTTGATAAAATACACACAACACTTCGCAGCACATTTCATCCTTACCAAAAGCTCTGCATTGACGAAAGTCTCTTGTTCAAAGGGTGACTATCATTCAAACAGTACGTTACCTCCAAAAGAAGTAGGTTTGGAATAAAAGCATTTGTGCTATGCGACTGCCAGATGGGTTATATCCTGGATTTTGTTGTTTACATGGGCACAAATACTGAAATTGCCTTCCAGAATCTAGGGGAAAGTGGCGTCATAGTAGCAACACTGATGAAACCATTTTTAGGAAGGGGACATATGCTCTATGTCGATAATTGGTATTCAAGCATAGACCTGTTCCTCTGGCTTCATAACCATGGAACAAACGCATTTGCTACTGTTTGCCAAAACAGATGCAACATGCCAAAATTAAAGAAAAAACTAAAATGGGGAGAAATAAAGTTTATGTCTACTGACACAATCCTTGCGATGAAATCGTGTGACAAAAGAGAAGTGTGGATGCTGACCACCGGTAATACTGCAGAAATGGTTGAGATGGAAAACACAAACAGAAAGACAGATGAAAGATTAAGGAAACCAGAATGTGTTGCAGATTACAAGAAGAGTATGGGTGCTGTTGACTGCTGTGACATGTTGCCGAGTTCAGTGCAATCAGTACAAAAGACTGTCAACTGGTACAAAAAATTCTTTTTCCATGTACTGGATCTACATCTACATCTACATTTATACTCCGCAAGCCACCCAACGGTGTGTGGTGGAGGGCACTTTACATGCCACTGTCATTACCTCCCGTTCCTGTTCCAGTCGCATATGGTTTGCGGGAAGAACGACTGTCTGAAAGCCTCTGTGCGCGCTCTAATCTCTCTAATTTTACATTCGTGATCTCTTCAGGAGGTATAAGTAGGGGGAAGCAATATATTCGATACCTCATCCAGAAACGCACCCTCACGAAACCTGACGAGCAAGCTACACCGCGATGCAGAGCGCCTCTCTTGCAGAGTCTGCCACTTGAGTTTTTTAAACATCTCCGTAACGCTATCACGGTTACCAAATAACCCTGTGACGAAACGAGCCGCTCTTCTTTGGATCTTCTCTATCTCCTCCGTCAACCCGATCTGGTACGGATCCCACACTGATGAGCAATACTCAAGTATAGGGCGAACAAGTGTTTTGTAAGCCACCTCCTTTGTTGATGGACTACATTTTCTAAGGACTCTCCCAATGAATCTCAACCTGGTACCCGCCTTACCAACAATTAATTTTATATGATCATTCCACTTCAAATCGTTCCGCACGCATACTCCCAGATATTTTACAGATATTTTACAGAAGTAACTGCTACCAGTGTTTGTTCCACTATCATATAATCATACAATAAAGGATCCTTCTTTCTATGTATTCGCAATACATTACATTTGTCTATGTTAAGGGTCAGTTGCCACTCCCTGCACCAAGTGCCTATCCGCTGCAGATCTTCCTGCATTTCACTACAATTTTCTAATGCTGCAACTTCTCTGTATACTACAGCATCATCCACGAAAAGCCGCATGGAACTTCCGACACTATCTACTAGGTCATTTATATATATTGTGAAAAGCAATGGTCCCATAACACTTCCCTGTGGCACGCCAGATGTTACTTTAACGTCTGTAAACGTCTCTCCATTGATAACAACATGCTGTGTTCTGTTTGCTAAAAACTCTTCAATCCAGCCACACAGCTGGTCTGATATTCCGTAGACTCTTATTTTGTTTATCAGGCAACATTGCGGAACTGTATCGAACGCCTTTAGGAAGTCAAGAAAAATAGCATCTACCTGGGAGCCTGTATCTAATATTTTCTGGGTCTCATGAACAAATAAAGCGAGTTGGGTCTCACACGATCGCTGTTTCCGTAATCCATGTTGAGTCCTACATAGTAGATTCTGGGTTTCCAAAAACGACATGATACTCGAGCAAAAAACATGTTCTAAAATTCTACAACAGATCGACGTCAGAGATATAGGTCTATAGTTTTGCGCATCTGCTCGACGACCCTTCTTGAAGACTGGGACTACCTGTGCTCTTTTCCAATCATTTGGAACCTTCCGTTCCTCTAGAGACTTGCGGTACATGGCTGTTAGAAGGGGGGCAAGTTCTTTCGTGTACTCTGTGTAGAATTGAATTGGTATCCCGTCAGGTCCAGTGGACTTTCCTCTGTTGAGTGATTCCAGTTGTTTTTCTATTCCTTGGACACTTATTTCGATGTCAGCCATTTTTTCGTTTGTGCGAGGATTTAGAGAATGAACTGCAGTGTGGTCTTCCTCTGTGAAACAGCTTTGGAAAAAGGTGTTTAGTATTTCAGCTTTACGCTTGTCATCCTCTGTTTCAATGCCATCATCATCCCGGAGTGTCTGGACATGATGTGTCGAGCCACTTACTGATTTAATGTAAGACCAGAACTTCCTAGGATTTTCTGTCAAGTCGGTACATAGAATTTTACTTTCGAATTCACTGAATGCTTCACGCATAGCCCTCCTTACGCTAACTTTGACATCGTTTAGCTTCTGTTTGTCTGAGAGGTTTTGGCTGCGTTTAAATTTGGAGTGAAGCTCTCTTTGCTTTCGTAGTAGTTTCCTAACTTTGTTGTTGTACCACGGTGGGTTTTTCCCGTCCCTCAGAGTTTTACTCGGCACGTACCTGTCGAAAACGCATTTTACGATTGCCTTGAACTTTTTCCATAAACACTCAACATCGTCAGTGTCGGAACAGAAATTTTCGCTTTGGTCTGTTATGTAGTCTGAAATCTGCCTTCTATTACTCTTGCTAAACAGATAAACCTTCCTCCCTTTTTTTATACTCCTATTAACTTCCATATTCAGGGATGCTGCAATGGCCTTATGATCACTGATTCCCTGTTCTGCACATACAGAGTCGAAAAGTTCGGGTCTGTTTGTTATCAGTAGGTCCAAGATGTTATCTCCACGAGTCGGTTGTCTGTTTAATTGCTCGAGGTAATTTTCGGATAGTGCACTCAGTATAATGTCACTCGATGCTCTGTCCCTTCCACCCGTCCTAAACATCTGAGTGTCCCAGTCTATATCTGGTAAATTGAAATCTCCACCTAAGACTATAACATGCTGAGAAAATTTATGTGAAATGTATTCCAAATTTTCTCTCAGTTGTTCTGCCACTAATGCTGCTGAGTTGGGAGGTCGGTAAAAGGAGCCAATTATTAACCTAGCTCGGTTGTTGAGTGTAACCTCCACCCATAATAATTCACAGGAACTATCCACTTCTACTTCACTACAGGATAAACTACTACTAACAGCGACGAACACTCCACCACCGGTTGCATGCAATCTATCCTTTCTGAACACCGTCTGTACCTTTGTAAAAATTTCGGCAGAATTTATCTCTGGCTTCAGCCAGCTTTCTGTACCTATAACGATTTCAGCTTCGGTGCTTTCTATCAGAGCTTGAAGTTCCGGTACTTTACCAACGCAGCTTCGACAGTTTACAATTACAATGCCGATTGCTGCTTGGTCCCTGCATGTCCTGACTTTGCCCTGCACCCGTTGAGGCTGTTGCCCTTTCTGTACTTGCCCAAGGCCATCTAACCTAAAAAACCGCCCAGCCCATGCCACACAACCCCTGCTACCTGTGTAGCCGCTTGTTGCGTGTAGTGGACTCCTGACCTATCCAGCGGAACCCGAAACCCCACCACCCTATGGCGCAAGTCGAGGAATCTGCAGCCCACACTGTCGCAGAACCGTCTCAACCTCTGATTCAGACCCTCCACTCGGCTCTGTACCAAAGGTCCGCAGTCAGTCCTGTCGACGATGCTGCAGATGGTGAGCTCTGCTTTCATCCCGCTAGCGAGACTGGCAGTCTTCACCAAATCAGATAGCCGCCGGAAGCCAGAGAGGATTTCCTCCGATCCATAGCAACACACATCATTGGTGCCGACATGAGCGACCACCTGCAGATGGGTGCACCCTGTACCCTTCATGGCATCTGGAAGAACCCTTTCCACATCTGGAATTACTCCCCCCAGTATGCACACTGAGTGCACATTGGTTTTCTTCCCCTCTCTTGCTGCCATATCCCTAAGGGGCCCCATTACGCGCCTGACGTTGGAGCTGCCAACTACCAGTAAGCCCACCCTCTGCGACCGCCCAGATCTTGCAGACTGAGGGGCAACCTCTGGAACAGGACAAGCAGCCATGTCAGGCCGAAGATCAGTATCAGCCTGAGACAGAGCCTGAAACCGGTTCATCAGACAAACTGGAGAGGACTTCCCTTCAGCCCTCCGGAATGTCTTTTGCCCCCTGCCACACCTTGAGACGACCTCCCACTCTACCACAGGTGAGGGATCAGCCTCAATGTGGGCAGTATCCCGGGCAACCACAGTCGTAGTCCGATCGGGGGATGCGTGGGACGAGCTGGCCGTCCCCGACAAACCCCCATCCGGACCCCCACAGTGATGCCCATTGGCAACAGCCTCAAGCTGTGTGACTGAAGCCAACACTGCCTGAAGCTGGGAGCGAAGGGATGCCAACTCAGCCTGCATCTGAACACAGCAGTTGCAGTCCCTATCCATGCTAAAAACTGTTGTGCAAAGAACATCTGAACTAATCTACAGAGAGCACAAACGAATCGACACAAAATTTAAATGGTTATTAAAATACAAGATTGCCTAGTAAATGCAGTAAATGCTGCTACATGCGCACTGCTGACACACTGATCGGCGGCGGAAGGAGACTACGCAATTTTACACTATTCAGGTACTAAAACGCGATGCTACAACTCTCAAATACTATAATACGCCCGAAATTTATGAATTAAACAATGCAAGTACCAAAAACACGCAAAGAAATTAAGAATTAAACTATGTAACAAATGAGTGAGCTAGGAGTATACGTCTTGCTGCTGCAGCTGCTTATCCAAAGGCGGCAGGGAGCTGTGCATTTTAAATGCCCATGCTCTCCACAGACGAAAAATGCAACTAGCAGAATTTCATTTGTGTCTGGTAAGAGAGCCTGTTGAAGCTTACACAAAAGAACAGAGGAAAGCTAGCAGAGGAAGGCGCTCATGAGACAAGAATCCTGTAAGATTTACTGGCAGGCATTTTCCAAATGTCATTGAGATGGAAAACTCTAAGAAACGTACACCAATGCATCGGTGTGCAGGCGTACACCAATGCGTCGGTGTGCAGTATGCTCAAAGCAGAAAGTGTGCCGAGGAACAAGATACAAATGTAGAGCATGCAACATACCACTATGTGTAGTGCCATGTTTTGAGGCCCATCACACTAAACAAAACTATTAACTGTCTATAATCACTCAGAGGAGAAGAAGCGACATTTGATAATTTTCTAGAAGTAAATGACAACAAAAAGGAAATAAAAGTATAAAAAACACAAAAATTGTATACAAAATAAAATAAAAAGAAAAAATATATTTTTAAAATTGCCAGTGCCGGTCCAAAGCCCAGATCAAAAAGAAGGATGGAAAATATATTCAGAAGGCGTAAAAGATTCTCCAACACTTAGGCTTTCTGACTTTGAAGTCATTTTACTGAAGTGTTACTGCACTCTCAAAAACACGACCTGCATTTCTCAGATGCTATTAAATCTATTACATACGTTAAGCATAAAATTAAAACAATCATAATGCTACATTGTTGATTTATACAAACATCACATTTGTTTGCACGGCCATCTTCCACAGCAGCTCTAACAATAACTTATTGTCAGGTTTGCCATCTTAATCTTACTGCAATTAATGAAGAAGAATTTCACACTAGGCGCATTTCACTTTTATTTACAAAGCATCTTCTGTGGTCATTAGTGTTCCTGCTTCATGTTTACATCCTTTGCACACCACTGCTTTCCCTCTCTTCATTAGTGGAGGTTGACATCTAAAGACGTCTTTGTATACATATAGCTGGCATTTTTTTTCTTTTTTTTTTAGCTTTTTCTTCTGCTCCATTGACACTGTACCTCACCTCACTTACGGAACTTGAGTTCCATAAGTGAGGTGAGCTACAGTGCCAATGCAGCGGAAGAAAAAGCTGAAAACAGCAAAAAAGACTGCCAGCTATATGTGTACAAAGACATCATCTTTAGATGTCAACCTCTGCTAATGAAGAGAGGGAAAGCAGTGCTGTGCAAAGGATGTAAACATGAATCAGGAAAACCACAGAACACAGAAGATGCTTTTTAAATAAAAGCGAAATGCGTCTGATGTTAAATTCTTTTTCATTAATTGCAGTAAGCTTAAGACAGCAAAGCCAACAATAATTAATTCTACATATCAATTGTTATAGTGATTCTTAGCAACATAAGCAGTTTCAATGCACATCGTGTGTGTCAGTAATTCATCTGCAGAGTCAACGCCATGGAAAAAGTATCGAGATACATCATGTGTCAGTGATCGCACTCAGAAGGTGAGACAGCCGCGAACACCCTGGCTCAAGAAATATTCAGCACAGGGTGTGCTCGCCCAAGCGGCGAGCTCAGCTGCAGGCAACGGTCCATGGGGAAAACCATTAGCGCAGGTACCAGGATTAGGCGGCCTCAACGGCGTGCTCAACCAAGCTACATGGATGTACGGCTGCAGCAGCCAAAGGGTTAATAGCGCTCCAAAAGCATCAGTTATTACATGTATGTACAGTGATACATAATCCTAGTGATTTCAAAGTATGTATTCTGTGAGGAAAATTGTAGTCCTACAAATGGTGTGAGCACAGTGTGGTGAGAAACACTTATACTGTAGAACTGGCTTTCAAGAAGATTAATGACAACTGTTCTGGTCCTATTGTTTACTCAATTATGTACCTGTATATGTATTAGTTGAAAACAGTCTTGGTTGCAATTTTAGTTCTTTTTTATCTTTTTTACTGCAACCAAGACTATTTTCAACTAATACCACTAAACACTGGTTTGCTGATTCATGTCACAGATGGATTGGAAGAATTATCTGTATATGTTTCATCTTCTTTGTTATTACACTGATGTTACAATACAGAAATTTGGTACTGGAAATTCTGTGCAGAATAAACTACATAAAATTGTTATGAACTTTTAGAGAGATGTAATCACAAGCAATAATAGGATTATATTTATTTTTCAATCTACATATGACGACACAAGTGTTCCTATTGAACGATGACCTGATTTAGATTTTATTGAGAGTGGCCAACATCCAAACAACTATCTATGTCAAAAGTGGGCACACGCACAAGGAAAGATGTGATGATGAGACTGAGCATATGGAAGAACAATTCAGAAATTAAGGTACATTTGACCAAACACATGCAAGTAAAGGAAATATAGTCATCAAATTTTCCAGTCTAGGAGAAAAAAAATTCCAAGAAAGTAATAAGCCATAATTTATTCAGAAGCAAATGTTCAGAGAGGTCTCAAAAACTATGATTTTCCACGGCAAAGGAAAAAAAAAAAATTAAAATTTATGTACATGATGGTTATAACTAAACTTTCGCTACTTGAAAGGGCCCCTATGAAAAACGAGTGAGTGTAGGACAATGACCCTTTGTGGAAACATTTG